>NC_057798.1:581876761-581952893 GCF_018294505.1 Triticum aestivum
CCAGGATGCAAATGGAACCACTTCCATCGTGTGACCAAGCATCGTGTGACCAAGCAAAGCATAGTAATACCTTTCCAAGGTCTTTGGGAACCACTTCCATTTGCATCCTGGTCGCCGCTGCCACTCCTATTTGCAGTTCCATTACCTGAAAATCACATGACAAAAGAACGACGGTAAGTTATAAAGAGTAGACAGCTAAGAAAGCAAACCTTTCTTACTAGGGTGTCCTGATATGAATGAGGAATAAAAACAGTACAGACAGATTATCTAGTTTAGATACTAAGGAATAAATAATTTATATACAAGCTGATGCTCTAGTACCGCTGGACATTGAAATTAATCAGTGGTCAACAACTACTTAGTTAAATACACAAACACAACTGAAGTTTATATTGGACGCGTTGTAGATCTAAATAAATGATCGATTCAAACATGGGATGCTTCTGCAAATATACAAGCCAGTGGTTGGATGTGATAATAAAAGCTTTAATTTTGTGCACAAGCCACTGGTTGTAACTACTTTTCTATTACAAGATCGTGGGCAACCTTTTTGACTACCAAATGCATGTACGTGTCAGATTATATACCAAGTCAAAACATTGTCAGAATCCTTGGTGACTACAAGATGCATGTGTATTTCAGATTAATGATGCCACTACTCTGTTCAAATCATCAAGACTGAGTTTTTCTTACCCCTGTATGATATTGCAGCCTCTCATTCATCTAAAGAAGCACAAGTACTGAAACTGCATCTACGTACTAAAACTGAAACTGCATCTACGTACTTGATTGAGATGTATACGCATCAAGAAAGCTTGTACCTTCCCAAACAAGAGGACGCCCTCCATGCTGATGTCGCTGCCCCGTGCTACTGCCTTCATGGTTGGCTCGTGCACCATCAGCTTCGTTGCTGCAGCCGCCGAGCGCCATGCCCTTGTCTTGGAGCAGCGAATGGCACGAACTGGATGGGGTGGAGGCGAGGAGATGTGGAGGAAGGCGGGAGGCTAGTGAGCGCGTTGGCCGGACGCCGGAGAAGCTACGCTGGCGAGGATGTGTTCTGTGCGCAGCGGCGGCGCCGCCCACAGGAGGAGCGAGAGGAAAAACAGCGATTCTAGGGTTGGGACATTTGCGTTCGTGCTTTTATATGAGCAGAAGCGTAACATGAAGGCCCTAGAAGCTGGGCCGGGCAAATAAATTCAAACTGGGCCAAATAATTCGGACGAAAGGCCCATATACCGGGCCCAGGCGAGATGGCCGAAATTCGGCCGAAATTTAGTTTTTTCGGCCGAAAATCAAAACGCTGTTGTCACACCGCAGGGAGCTCCACTGTCGGAGTACACGCTTCGTCTGATCGGCTCTGATCTTGAGCACTACATCCGCAAGCTGCTCGACGACGGGGAGATTAAGTACAACATGAGGTACAGGGTGCTCAATTTCAGCATGGGCAAACCCCGCGTCAAATTCAACAGCAGCCAGATCCCAGATGTAAAATAGATACATACAACTATGCTAGCTGACGAGTTGTCGAGTTGTATCTACGCACTTGCTGTTCCATAAAAAAGAAGCATTACTAGAGCATTCCAAAGTCATGACCGCAGTTGCACATATACAAAACAATACATTGGCTGTCGACAGCATCTTGTCCATAAACCTTCCACCTGAAAGAGAGGCTGAGCAAACTAGGGTCTAAAGATAATTCATTTGGGGGGTCGTGAGTACCAAGATAGGCTACTAGTTTATCTTAAAATCACTACAACGAGTTGTGCTGACAAATAACAATACCACGGGAAACCCTCTCAGTTTTGCTAGTTGAGAAAGGAGAGGTCTTCTGTAATTCTGTAGATAATCTCATTCCATGGAAGGAATAATCTTGTAAAGTTTGAAATCATCACTCCATGGCCTGAATTGGTCCTCATTCGTAATATTCTACAGAGGAAGAGAGTAAATTGTTAGGGAGTCGGATATTTCATAGGGAAGCCCATCTATATAAGAAGAAAAAGACGATGCCACATGCTGATAAAAATTAAGCAATATGAAGGAATCAGTTTTGTGTCTCCCCAAAGTTCTTCCTTCCAGCACATCGTTTCCTAATCCTCCTAAGTCCTCATTCACAATGTCGTGCCTTCCTGGCCATCCTAATCACGTAGCTATCCTCTTGTAAACTAGGTTTGTACCATAACTTTTCAAAATTAGCAACAAGAAAAACTCATACTGATGCACCATGGCTGCTAGTTCTTTGTAACTCCATGCCAGTAAGAACATATGGCAAACTAATGCTTCAAATAAACTCATTAACAATGATTTATACCATACCGGCATGATATTTAACAGGTTAATATTGTGTTGTCTCCGTTAAAAAATAACCTAAACACAAAATAAATAGATTGTTCTAACTGGGAGTAGGTAAAAGATATTACAATTCAGTTAACAACAGGTTGAGCCATTATTGTTAGAGGTTTCATACTATGCAGGCATGCAAAAAGGGTTATTACGAAAAAAAATTCAAAGAAATGGGGTATGAATGAGGTTACCTCCATCCAGAAGAAAAATCCACGCAACAGAGCTAATTGATTGGGTTTGCTGGTGCTTTCTACACGTACTTGTTTCGCAAGATCTGGAGTTAAATATTAAACAACGGGTTAATTAATACTACAACATGTAATCCATCACATTAGAGAACATAAGCAGTGTTTATTAAACAGCCACATACCACATTACTTCAAACCAGGTACGTACCAATATGATTTGCTACTACTTTTCGTCTTAGGCTGGTCATAGTGAGGAGTAACTTAGACTAGTGTCATGCATATGACACTAGTGTAAGTTACTACCTCCATAGTGCAAAGTAACATAGTAGTAGTATCATAGATTGCTTCATTTATTATCTCATAGACTCATTTTGCAGCCTTATTGGGAAAGGCAACTTCTCAAGCAAAACAGCCATTTATTATACTGTAGCAACTATAATAAATATGTTGGGAATTTATCTTTGCACTCCCATCGTGTCGCAGACCTTTGGACCTGTGCTGAAAGTTAATTAAGTTACTCAATTGTTAAGTCTACACAGCGCATTCGTTATCAGTATATATTACTCCACAGCAAACTATTTCAGGCATTTGTTTGTTTTAGTGGGCCCTGGAAAAACTTGATTCATCATTAAAAAAGAAGAACCGAGTTGTCCGGTTAACATACGTAAAACTCAGCTAAAAACGTCATAACAGCCCACACACGAAACAGCGGCCCTTGATCGAGTTTTGCAGAGATGCGAAGACACTAGCCTTGTCTCGAATTGGGAAAAGTGTCACTTTATGGTTAATGAAGGCATTGTCTTGGGGCATAAGATCTCCGAGAGAGGTATTGAAGTAGACAAAGCTAAAGTTGATGCGATTGAAAAGATGCCATGCCCCAAGGACATAAAAGGTATAAGAAGTTTCCTTGTTCATGCTGGTTTTTATTGGAGGTTCATTAAGGACTTTTCTGAAATCTCTAGGCCTCTGACTAATTTATTGCAAAAAGATATTCCTTTTGTCTTTGATGATGATTGCGTAGAAGCATTTGAAATACTTAAGAAAGCTTTGATCACTGCACCTATTTTTCAGCCACTTGATTGGAATTTACCTTTTGAAATTATGTGTGATGCTAGTGATTATGCTGTAGGTGTTGTTCTAGGGCAAAGAGTTGATAAGAAATTGAATGTTATTCAGTATGCTAGTAAGACTCTTGATACTACCCAGAGAAATTATGCTACTACTGAAAAAGAATTCTTAGCAGTTGTGTTTGCATGTGATAAGTTTAGACCTTATATTGTTGATTCCAAAGTTACTATTCACACTGATCATGCTGCTATTAAATATCTTATGGAAAAGAAAAATGCTAAGCCTAGGCTCATTAGATGGGTTCTCTTGCTCCAAGAATTTGATTTGCATATTATTGGTAGAAAATGAGCTGAGAACCCCGTTGCAAACAAGTTGTCTAGGTTAGAGAATGTTCTTGATGACCCACTGCCTATTGATGATAGCTTTCCTGATGAACAATTAGCGGTCGTTAATGCTTCTCGTACTGCTCCGTGGTATGCTGATTATGCTAATTACATTGTTGCTAAGTTTATACCTCCTAGTTTCACATACCAGCAAAATAAAAAGTTCTTTTATGATTTAAAACATTACTTTTGGGATGACCCACACCTTTATAAAGAAGGAGTAGATGGTGTCATTAGACATTGTGTACCTGAGCATGAATAGGAACAGATCCTACGCAAGTGTCACTCTGAATCCTATGGAGGACACAACGCTGGAGATTGAACTGCACAGAAGGTACTGCAATCTGGTTTTTATTGGCCTACTCTCTTCAAATATGCACGTAAGTTTGTATTATCTTGTGATGAATGTCAAAGAATTGGTAACATTAGTAGACGTCAAGAAATGCCTATGAATTACTCTCTTGTTATTGAACAGTTTGATGTCTGGGGCTTTGATTATATGGGACCCTTTCCTTCCTCTAATGGTTATACACATATTTTAGTTGCTGTTGATTACGTTACTAAGTGGGTAGAAGCTATTCCAACTAGTAGTGCTGATCATAACACTTCTATTAAGATGCTTAAAGAAGTTATTTTTCGAGGTTTGGAGTCCCTAGATATCTTATGACTGATGGTGGCTCACATTTTATTCATGGTGCTTTCCGTAAGATGCTTGCTAAGTATCATGTTAATCATAGAATCGCATCTCCTTATCATCCGCAGTCCAGTGGTCAAGTAGAGTTGAGCAATAGAGAGCTCAAATTAATTTTGCAAAAGACTGTCAATAGATCTAGAAAGAATTGGTCGAAAAAACTTGATGATGCATTATGGTCCTATAGAACTGCATACAAAAATCCTATGGGTATGTCTCCATATAAGATGGGTTATGGAAAAGCTTGTCATTTACCTCTGGAACTTGAGCATAAAGCATATTGGGCTATTAAAGAGCTCAACTATGAATTCAAACTTGTCGGTGGGAAGAGGTTGTTTGACATTAGCTCACTTGATGAATGGAGAACCCAAGCCTATGAGAATGCCAAACTATTCAAAGAAAAAGTCAAACGCTGGCATGACAAAACGATACAAAAGCGTGAGTTTAACGTAGGTGATTATGTGTTGTTATTCAACTCTCGTTTAAGATTTTTAGTAGGAAAACTTCTCTCTAAATGGGAAGGTCCTTACGTTATCGAGGAGGTCTATCGTTCTGGTGCCATAAAAATCAACAACTTCGAAGGCACAAGTCCGAGGGTGGTGAACGGTCAAAGAATTAAAAATTATATTTCAGGTAATCCTATCAATGTTGAAACAAATGTTATTGAAACCGTAACCCCGGAGAAATATATAAGGGACACTTTCCAGAATGTTTCAGACTCTGAAAAGGAATAGGTATGTGGTACGGTAAGTAAACCTACTCCAAAACAATTCTAATGGCAATTTTTATCAGTTTTGGAATATTTAAGAATTTTAGGAAGAAAGAAGTAGTCCGAGAGGGACACAAGGCCCCCACGAGAGTGGAGGGCGCGCCCACCCTTACTGGACGCGCCCCCCTGTCTCGTGGACACCTCGTGTGCCTCCCGGACTCCGTTTTCTTGCACGTTACATATTTTGGTCGGTAAAAAATCATTATATAATATCCCGAAGGTTTTGACCACCGTATCATGCAAATATCCTTTGTTTTCGTTTCGAGCTGTTCCTGTTGCAGATTAAGAGCAAGATGTCTTCCCATGAGTCAGTCGGGGAGAGTCGGGTGTCTCAACCAACACCAGGACCAGGAGCAAATAGCGATGCTTATCACTTTGGACCATCAACGGAGGATGAGATGGAGGCCGACTTGAAAAGGATAGATGCCATGGAGGAAGATCAAGATGTTACCTCTCATCTCCAAGCAGAATTCATGACGAGGGAACTACATAGCTCGGCTATTCCAAATTCGGTCATCCCTTCCAACTTTAGATTTCTTTCTTATGAAAATATGAAAAAGAGCATCACTTGTTCTCCAGAAGCTATGCAGCATCCTTGGGTAAAGGGAGCATTAACCGTTATGGGAAAGCTCCATAAAGAAATATGGACCTCAAACAACAAGTCAAGAAGCTCGAGGAGGAGAACCATATCCTGAGGGGCATCATCGCCAAGAAGATCATAACACAAACTGTGAAGAAGGAGACATAATCACATGGGTATGAGCACTCCCCTTGGTAACTGCCAAGCTTGGGGGAGGTGCCCCGGTATCGTATCACCATCACACTCCTATCTTTACCGTCTTATTTAGTTTGATCCTTTTAGTAGTATCTTGATCTAGTAGATTGAAGTTTTTAGTATCAAGTAGTTTTGAGTTTTGCTTTGTGATCTCTTTATGTAATCGAGTCCGTGAGCTATCTATAATAAATATTAGTGTTGAGTCAAGGGCTTTGCTATGTTTCTATGATCTTGAGAAAGTAGAGAATAAAAGAGTCCATATTGATCCTATGGTTAGTGATGACTTCACACATAGAAAGTATGAGGCATAAAAGTTGTTGAGAGTTGGCAAACGTAGTCTTGGTCATCGCTGCAATTAATAGGAAGTAATAAGGAAAGAGAGGTTCACATACAAATATATTATCTTGGACATCTTTTATGATTGGGAGCACTCATTAAGTATAACATGCTAAAAGAGTTGACGTTGGACAAGGAAGACAACGTAATGGTTTATGTTTTCTCACATCTCAGTCAAAGTATATTGTCATTGACCTTCCGAACATGTTGAGCTTGCCTTTCCCCCTCATGCTAGCCAAATTTCTTGCACCAAGTAGAGATACTACTTGTGCTTTCAAATATCCTTAAACCCAGTTTTGCCATGAGAGTCCACCATACCTACCTATGGATTGAGTAAGATCCTTCAAGTAAGTTGTGATGTTGCAGGCAATAAAAATTGCTATCTAAATATGTATGACTTATTAGTGCAGAGAAAATAAGCTTTATACGATCTTGTTGTGGAAGTAATAAAAGCGACGGACTGCATAATAAAGGTCTACATACAAGGGGCAATATAAAGTGACGTTCTTTTGCATTAAGATTTCATGCATCCAACCCTAAACGGACATGACAACCTCTGCTTCCCTCGGTGAAGGGCCTATCTTTTACTTTATGTTTTTACTTTATGCTTGAGTCAAGGTGATCTTCACCTTTCCCTTTTTCATTTTATCCTTTGGCAAGCTCCTCGTGTTTGAAAGATCATGGTATATATATCCAATTGGATGTAAGTTAGCATGGGCTATTATTGTTGACATCACCTAAAGGTGAATACGTTGGGAGGCAATACAATAAGCCCCTATCTTTCTCAGTGTCCGGTTGAAACTCCATAACCACAAGTATTGCATGAGTGTTAGCATGGGCTATTATAGTTGAGTATGTGTACTTGCTGAAAAGCTCTATTCCTGACTCTTTCTGATGTTATGATAAATTGCAATTGCTTCAATGACTAAGATTATAGTTTGTTAGTTCCCAATGAAGTTTCTGAACCATAGTTGACATTGTGAATTGATTGTCACCTGAGTATAAGAAGTCCTATGATAAAATCTATATATGTTGCTGTTATAGGAATGATCATGATGCCCTCATGTCCGTATTTATTTTTATCGACACTTCTATCTCTAAACATGTGGACAAATTTTTCGATTTCGGCTTCCGCTTGAGGACAAGCGAGGTCTAAGCTTGGGGGAGTTGATATGTCCATTTTGCATCATGCTTTTATATCAATATTTATTGCATTATGGGCTGTTATTACACATTATATCTCAACACTTATGGTTATTCTCTCTTATTTTACAAGGTTTACCATGAAGAGGGGGAATGCCGGCAGCTGGAATTCTGGCTGGAAAAGGAGCAAACATTGGAAACCTATTATGCACTGCTCCAACATCCTAAAACTCCACGAAACTTATTTTTGGAATAAATATGAATTATTGAGCGGAAGAAACACCTTAGGGGGCCCACACCCTGGCCAGGAGGGTGGGGGCGCGCCCACCCCTACTAGGCGCGCCTTTGTCTCCTGGGCCCCCTGGTGGCCCCCCGGTGTCCATCTTCTGCTAAAAGCCCTGGAAAAAATCATGGGCAAGCTTACGGGACGAAACTCTGCCGCCACTAGGCGGAACCAATCTAGAGCTCCGGCAGAGCTGTTCTGCTGGGGAAACTTCCCTCCGGGAGGGGGAAATGATCACCATCATCATCACCAACAATCCTCTCATCGAGAGGGGGTCAATCTCCATCAACATCTTCACAGCACCATCTCCTCTCAAAACCCTACTTCATATCTTGTATCCAATCTTGTATCAAAACCACAAATTGGTACCTGTGGGTTGCTAGTAGTGTTGATTACTCCTTGTTGTTGATGCTAATCGGTTTACTTGGTGGAAGATCATATGTTCAGATCCTTAATGCATATTATTACTCCTCTGATTATGAACATGAATATGCTTTGTGAGTAGTTACGTTTGTTCCTAAGGACATGGGTGAAGTCTTGCTATTAGTAGTCATGTGAATTTGGTATTCGTTCGATATTTTGATGAGATGTATGTTGTCTTTTCCTCTAGTGGTGTTATGTGAACTTCGACTACATGACACTTCACCATTATTTTGGCCTAGAGGAAGGCATTGGGAAGTAATAAGTAGATGATGGGTTGCTAGAGTGACAGAAGCTTAAACCCTAGTTTATGCGTTGCTTTGTTAGGGGCTGATTTGGACCCATATGTTTAATGCTGTGGTTAGGTTTACCTTAATAGTTCTTTTGTAGTTGCGGATGGTTGCAATAGGGGTTAATCATAAGTGGGATGCTTGTCCAAGTAAGGGCAGTACCCAAGCACCGGTCCACCCACATATCAAATTATCAAAGTACCTTATGCGAATCATATGAGCGTGATGAAAACTAGCTTGACGATAATTCCCATGTGTCCTCGGGAGCTCTTTTCTCATTATAAGAAATTGTCCAGGCTTATCCTTTGTTACAAAAAGGATTGGGCCACCTTGCTGCACTTTTTTTCAGAGCGAGACGACGGTGATGTACTCCCCGACGGCAGTCACGCCGCAGTCCTTTGAGTTCATCGAGTATCTCCTCTGGGTGATGGAGCAGAGATATCCACTTGAAGCGAAAGTCAGGCGGAGGTGGTGGGCGTACAGGTCGAAGGTCGAGCATCCATAGGATAACTATCGATCGAGTACGGTGTGCCATTCGTGAGGGTGCAGTGCCAGCCGGAGACACAAGAGTATTCGTTCTCCCACCACAAGAGGAGGCCAGATGGCGTAACATTGTTTCCCCATCGTTTTCCATGGTTCCCTCGCCGCTCGCCTCATTTCAACGGTGGCGGTAGGGTTTAAAGTAAGCTTGGCACTAACCTAATCTTCCATCTGCTCATGCTTACAATCAGTGTGACGGCTAATGAAAATCATGCTTACAATCAGTCTTCGAGTACTACGCAAATCACCCTTAAATAGCTCAGGACCAAAAACAAAGTTGTGAGACAGTGTACAAATAAAGAAAAATCGATTGGTGCTTCTTTCAGAAAAGAGTACTCGCTAGAAAAGTGCCAATATAAGCTACTAGTATTTGATTAGAGCATTTGCTACCGAGAAAGATCTGTCCACGGAGAGCGCCAATGCTTAGATGGAGCATGGTTGGTGTCGGTAATTTTTACTTGGCACCTCACACTCTGCAAATATGCCGGTTCCATCCGTACATTTGTGGAGTTCCACCAAAATGCAGCTGAATAACCCTGTTTGCACAGATAATGAAAAAGCATGATTACATTATAGTGGCACTAGTTGATGAAACATACACTAACAAATAGAAGAAACTTCATTTTCTTAATGGGAAAAATATTGCGATAGTATCACAGTATGCCATGCTACGAGGGCGAGATGGTCCCAGCGACGCCTCATACCTTAGGCCTCATACTGGAAATTGACCCAATTCTCCCCGATACACCTTCTGCCAGTGATGAACATCAGTGTACAACAATAGTACAAGGAGGGGCCTTGAGACATTCCAATCTCTATTTTTGTGTAGATCAACTAAAATTAAGCACCCAAGTTTCAGAAACACTTAAACATTAACAATGGGACTAGTTGATGAAACATATACTAAAAAAGAGAAGTACTTTCTTTATCTACATTGGAAATGAAATGATAGAGAGGACACTCGCTCTATTTTAATTGTATTATTAGTTCATTTTACCAGTGGCATTAGGGTCGAGCAGGTGGCAAGCGAGGTGTACCGTGCGTCGCAAGGATGGAGGTCGGGGGTGCTGAGACTGGGATGCTAAAGCCGGCTCTTTCAGCCCCTATCTTCCCCCCTGATGTTTCTGTGGTAGCATTTGGGTTATAATCCAAACTTGGTCGAGCTGGTGTTGCGTCCCCCTACCTGCCTAGCTTATGTGGCGAACTTGTCTCCTGCTAGTACTCAGTCCGTTCTAGTAGTAGTTGCATAACTACTCGTTTACACTAAGATGTTGTCGGATAATGGTTCTCTATGGTTGGGTTTATTTAATGAAATCGGAGGAAACCCCTCTTTTGATATATAAAAAAATCAGTGGCACTAGCGGTGCCAAAACATTGCCTCAAATTAATAGTGCCACATGATTAAGGTGCAAAATAATAACATTAATGCTTTATCATGGCAGTGCTAAAATAGTAGCACAAGAGCAGGGTCAACATGCATGATCTTTGGCGAACAGTTGGACCAAAATGGAACATACCACGTGATGGGAACCATATCTACAGTCAACGCCATCGTAGAAGGGATGACACCATTCACCAACATGGACGATTCAATTCATGGGACCTTTTTGTGCATTTCACCTAAAATGAAGCAATGTTCCATGAGCTAGCAGCTTCTTCATTAGTTGCAATAAAATTGAGCAACATCAAGGTTGGTCGTGAAGCTCATGGAATGTTCAACTATAATTTCGATATCATTTGTGCAATTCAACTAAGATCAAGCGTGAAATGTATATCTCTGTTTGCACAAAAAGGTGGAAAGGAGGGTGACTAACAAGTGATGAAACATACATCAAATGAAAAGAAGCATGCTCCTTATCTGAATGGTGATCCTACGAAAGGACAGTAGAAATTTCTAAAGTAGTAGCATTGCTAGATATTAGTGTGGGCATTAGGATTAACTATGACAACCGTTAAGTACAACATTACTTTAATGGTGCCATTGCTTCATTTTACCAGCAACATTACATTGACATCTACTAAAGAGTTGGTATTTGGGCACGTGAGAGTAGGCGGACCAGGATAGTTGCATCTATAACAAAAATAAACAACTTATCTTAATGGGAAATTAAGCAGGACATGAAAAATAGTGCTATGGATTCATATTACTGGAGGCAGTACATTGAAAACGACATTGGTTTAATGTGTCCTTACTTTTAACCATGGGACTGCTACAATTTACCAGTGGCATTACATAAGAGGGGCTCAGGGCAACAAACATCACAATAGGATATCTGGGTTGGTCCCATTTTTGTTTGGGATAGCCACCTTATACTGTGTGAGGCTAGCAAATCTAGTGTTGGACATACTCTGTTGACTTGTCCCCCAATCCCCACTTAATTTCCTTTTTCAACCAATAGATCGATTTATATTGAGTTTGTACTGCGTTTCCCTTTATTTCCGTATTAGACCAAGAGACTAGTTGGATAGCAAGTCTCTGCTACTTTTCGCCCCCATTATTTCCTCTTTCAACCAAGTCCTAGATTTAGGTAACAAATCTTCCTCACCCCCAACCCCCTTTCTTCCCTGTTTGAACCAAGTAGTACTAGATTCGACTGCATGAAGTAGTTTTACCTATTAATAGTAAAAATTTAGGTAGATTTCAAACAGACAATCGATCCTATCTACAAGGGGGCTGAGAAATAGTAAAAGATACAAATGCAGCGACCTGAGGAGCTGAGGCAGTAGAGCAAGGCCAGTTTCGAAGGAAGTTATACCCGAGGGTTGCCTGGATGTCACTAGGTGGGTGGCGGGAGGCCGAATCTGCCCACTCTATGCCAGCGAGGAAGAAGGGTTCGGAGGCCCTCCCTAGCCGGTGCTGCATGGGATAGAACATCAAGGAACACTGATCGGGACGCACCGACAATGGCAGTCGCTGAGGACGACTGCCTGAACATTGCACCTTCTTACCTTCCCTGGCAGAGGGGATCCGACCGGATCTGTGACCAGCTGTGAGCAGAGAGAGAGGGAGTGTGGCCACCGCTATCGTGTTTAGATCTCGAGAGGACGAGAGAGTGTGAAGAGAGCAACACTAGCAAGCAAGCGCGAAGGCTCCTACCTATATAGTGGAGCTGTGTTCTTTTATATACCAGAGCTGGCTTGACCTCGTCAATGACTATCGAGAAGTCTTCATGCATGTGCCCGAGAGGTGCAGTTGTCGTCTGCCTCTTGAGCTTGCGTTGGTTTTTCCCTTGAAGAGGAAAGGGTGATGCAGCAAAGTAGAGTAAGTATTTCCCTCAGTTTGAGAACCAAGGTATCAATCCAGTAGGAGACAACGCCCAAGTCACCGTATACCTGCACAAACAATCAACAAACTTGCACCCAACGCGATAAAGGGGTTCTTAATCCCTTCATGGTTACTTGCAAAAGTGAGATCTGATAGAGATAGATAAAATGTAAAGTAAATATTTTTGGTATTTTCGAATTATAGATCGGAAAGTAAAAGACTGCAAAATAGTAGACCGGAAACTAGTATGATGTAAAAGAGATTCAATATAATGGAAAAGAGACCTGGGGGCCATTGGTTTCACTAGTGGCTTCTCTCAAGATAGCAAATATTACGGTGGGTGAGCAAATTATCGCTGAGCAATTGATAGAAGAGCGCATAATTATGACCATATCTAAGGCAATGATCATGAATATAGGCATCACGTCCGTGTCAAGTAGACCGAAACGATTCTTCATCTACTACTATTACTCCACACATCGACTGCTATCCAGCATGCATCTAGAGTATTAAGTTCATAAAGAACAGAGTAACACATTAAGTAAGATGACATGATGTAGAGGAATTAACTCAAACAATATGATGAAAACCCCATCTTTTTATCCTCGATAGCAACAATACAATACGTGCCTTGCTTCCCCTACTGTCACTGGGAAAGGACACCGCAAGATTGAACCCAAAGCTAAGCAGTTCTCCCATTGCAAGAAAAACCAATCTAGTAGTCCAAACTAAACCGATAATTCAGAGAAGACTAATAATATTTATAGATAATCTGATCATAAACCCACAATTCATCAGATCTCGGCGAACACACCACAAAAGAATATTACATCGAATAGATCTCCAAAAACATCGAGGACAACATGGTATTGAGAATCAAAGAGAGAGAGGAATCCATCTAGCTACTAGCTATGGACCCGTAGGTCTGAGGTAAACTACTCATGCTTCATCAGAAGGGTAATGGTGTTGATGTAGAAGCCCTCCGTGATTGAATCCCCCTCCGGCAGGATGCCTGAAAAGGCCCCTAGATGGGATCTCACAGGTACAGAAGGTTGCCGTGGTGGAAAAGTGTTTTCGTCGCTCCCCCTGATGTTTTTGGGGTATAAGAGAATATATAGGCAAAGGAACTAGATCATGGGAGCTCCGAGGGGCCCACGAGGCAGGGGGCGCGCCCTTCCCCATGGATACATCCTCCACCCTCGTGAATGCCTTGTTGCGTTTTAGACTTCATCTCCAAGTCTCCTGGTTTGCTTCTGGTCAAAGAAAGATCATCTCGAAAGTTTCATTCCGTTTGGACTCTGTTTGGTATTCCTTTTCCGCGAAACTCTAAAACAGGCAAAAAACAGAAACTGGCACTCGGCTCTAAGTTAATAGGTTAGTCCCAAAAATAATGTAAAATAGCATATAAATGCATATTAAACATCCAAAACAGATAATAAATGGCATGGAACAATAAAAAAATTAAAGATACGTTGGAGACGTATCAAGCATCCCCAAGCTTAATTCTTGCTCGTCCCCGAGTAGGTAAATGATAAAAATAGAACTTGTGTGGAATGTTACCTAACATATTTATCCATGTAATTCACTTTATTGTGGCGTGAATGATTCAAAACAAAGGTTTAATATTGACATAATAATAATAATACTTCAAGCATACTAATAAAGCAATCATGTCTTCTCAAAATAACATGGCCAAAGAAAGCTATCCCTACAAAATCATATAGTCTGGCTACGCTCTATCTTCATCACACAAAATATTTAAATCATGCACAACCCCTATGACAAGTCAAGCAATTGTTTCATACTTTTGATGTTCTCAAACTTTTTCAACTTTTACGGAATACATGAGCGTGAGCCATGGTTATAGCACTATGGTGGAAGAGAATATGATGGTTGTGGAGAAGACAAAAAAGAGGAAGATAGTCTTACATCAACTAGGCGTATCAATGGGCTACGGAGATGCCCATTAAGGGCATATCAATGTGAGTGAGTAGGGATTGCCATGCAACGGATGCACTAGAGCTATAAGTCTATGAAAGCTCAAAAAGAAACAAAGCGGGTGTGCATCCAACTTGCTCGCTCACGAAGACCTAGGGCAATTTGAGGAAGGCCCATAATTGGAATATACAAGCCAAGTTCTTATAATGAAAAATTCCCACTAGAATATGAAAGTGACAAAATAGGAGACTCTCTATCATGAATATCATGGAGCTACTTTGAAGCACAAGTGTGGAAAAAGGATAGTAACATTGCCCCTTCTCTCTTTTTCTCTAATTTTGTTCTTTTTTTCCTTATTTCCTTTTTTTTCTTTTCTCCCTTTTTCTCTTTTTATTTTTCGTCTGGAGTCTCGTCCTGACTTGTGGGGGAATCATAGCCTCCATCATCCTTTCCTCACATGGGACAATGCTCTAATAATGAAGATCATCACACTTTTATTTACTTACAACTCAATGCTTAGAACAAAATATGACTCTATGTGAATGCCTCTGGCAGTGTACCGGGATGTGCAATGAATCAAGAGTGACATGTATGAAAGAATTATGAAAGGTGGCTTTCCACAAATACAATGTCATCTACATGATAATTCAAAGCAATATGACAATGATGAAGCGTGTCATAATAAATGGAACGGTGGAAAGTTGCATGGCAATATATCTCAGAATGGCTATGAAAATGACATAATAGGTAGGTATGGTGGCTCTTTTCAGGAAGGAATATGGTGGGTGTATGGTACCAGCGAAAGTTGCACGGCACAAGAGAGGCTAGCAATGGTGGAAGGATGAGAGTGCGTATAATCCATGGACTCAACATTAGTCATAAAGAACTCATATAATTATTGCAAAAATATATTAGTTATCAAAACGAAGTACTATGTGCATGCTCCTGGGGGATAGAAAAGACCATTGCTCGTCCCTGACTGCCACTCATAAGGAAGACAATCAAAAAATAAATTATGCTCCGACTTCATCACATAAAGGTTCATCATACGTGCATGCTACGGGAATCACAAACTTTAACACAAGTATCTCTCAAATTCACAACTACTCACTAGCATGACTCTAATATCACCGTCTTCATATCTCAAAACTATTGGGGAACGTTGCAGAAAATTCAAAATTTTTCCTACGGTTTCACCAAGATCCATCTATGAGTTCATCTAAGCAACGAGTCAAGGGAGTGAGTTTGCATCTACATACCACTTGTAGATCGAGTGCGGAAGCGTTCAAGGGGATGGTGATGATGGAGTCGTACTCGTCGTGATTCGGATCACCGATGACCAAGTGCTGAACGGACAGCACCTCCGCGTTCAACACACGTACGGTACGGGCGACGTCTCCTTCGTCTTGATCCAGCAAGGAGGAAGGAGAGGATGAGGAAGACAGCTCCAACGGCAGCACGACGGCGTGGTGTAGCTGGTGCAGCAGTACTCCGACAGGGCTTCGCCAAGCACGTACAGAGGAGGAGAGGTGTTGGGGAGGGGAGGGGCTGCGCCTTGAGTTGTGGTCTGGCTGCCCTCCCCTCACCCCTCTATTTATAGGGGAAGGGGCAAGGGGGGCCGGCCCTCTAGGGGAAACCTTAGAAGGGGGCGGCGGCCAAAGGGAGAGGGGAAAGAGGGGAGGCTTGCCCCCCAAGCTAGGGGGGCGCCCCCTTTAGGGTTTCCCCCTCCCATGCCCTAGCCGCATGGGCCTAGGTGGGGAGGCGCGCCCAGCCCACCAGGGGCTGGCTCTCTCTCCCACACAACCCATGTGCCCCCCCGGGAGGGGTGGCCCCTCCCGGTGGACCCCCGGAACCCTTCCGGTGGCCCCGGTACAATACCGGTATGCCCCGGAAACTTTCCGGAGTCCGTTTAACAACTTTCCATATATAAATCTTTACCTCCGGATCATTCCGGAAATCCTCGTGACGTCCGGGATCTCATCCGGGACTCCGAACAACATTCGGTAATCACATACAAGTCTTCCTAATAACCCTAGCGTCACCGAACCTTAAGTGTGTAGACTCTACGGGTTCGGGAGACATGCAGACATGACCAAGATGCTCTCAGGTCAATAACCAACAGCGGGATCTGGATACCCATGTTGGCTCCCCCATGCTCCTCGATGTTGTCATCGGATGAACCACGATGTCAAGGGTTCAAGCAACCCCGTATACTATTCCCTTTGTTAGACGGTATGTTACTTGCCCGAGACTCGGTTCCAATACCTCGTTCAGTCTCGTTACCGGCAAGTCACTTTACTCGTACCGTAATGCATGATCCCGTGACCAAACACTTGGTCACCTTGAGCTCATTATGATGATGCATTACCGAGTGGGCCCAGAGATACCTCTCCGTCATACGGAGTGACAAATCCCAGTCTCGATCCGTGTCAACCCAACAGACACTTTCGGAGATACCTGTAATGCACCTTTATAGTCACCCAGTTACGTTGTGACGTTTGGTACACCCAAAGCACTCCTACGGTATCCGGGAGTTACACGATCTCATGGTCTAAGGAAGAGATACTTGACATTGGAAAAGCTCTAGCAAACGAACTAACCGACCTTTGTGCTATGCTTAGGATTGGGTCTTGTCCATCACATACATTCTCCTAATGATGTGATCCCGTTATCAATGACATCCAATGTCCATAGCCAGGAAACCATGACTATCTGTTGATCACAACGAGCTAGTCAACTAGAGGCTCACTAGGGACATATTGTGGTCTATGTATTCACACGTGTATTACGATTTCCGGATAATACAGTTATAGCATGAATAAAAGACTATTATCATGAACGAAAGAAATATAATAATAACACTTTTATTATTGCCTCTAGGGCATATTTCCAACAAAAACAATCATAAAGAATCAAACTTCTCATAGTATTCAATGCACTTTATATGTAAGTTTTTATTATATCCCTCTTGGATGCCTATCATATAGGACTAAATTTATAACCAAAGAAAATTACCATGTTGTTCTAAAAGACTCTCAAAATAATGTAAGTGAAGCATGAGAGTTCATCAATTTATATAAAATAAAGGCACCGCCGTGCTCTAAAAAGATAAAAGTGAAGTACTAGAGCATTATTGACTAGCTCAAAAGATATAAGTGAACCACATAGAGTATTCTAATAAATCATGATTCATGGGTATCTCTCCCAAAAGGTGTGTACAGCAAGGATGATTGCGGTAAACTAAAAAGAAAAGACTCAAATCATACAAGACACTCCAAGCAAAACACATATCATGTGGTGAATAAAAATATAGCCTCCAGTCAAGTTACCGATAGATGAAGACAAAAGAGGGGATGCCTTCCGGGGCATCCCCAAGCTTAGGATTTTGGTTGTCCTTGAATATTACCTTGGGGTGCCTTGGGCATCCCCAAGCTTAGGCTCTTGCCACTCCTTATTCCATAGTCCATAAAATCCTTCAAACTTCACAACACAAAACTCAACAAAAAATCTCAAGAGCTCCGTTAGTATAAGAAAATAAATCACCACTTTAAGGTACTGTTGAAAACTCATTATTTATTTATATTGGTGTAATATCTACTGTATCCCAACTTTTCCATGGTTCATACCCCCCGATACTACCCATAGATTCATCAAATAAGAAAACAACACGCAAAAAACATAATCTGTCAAAAACTGAACAGTCTATAGCAATTTGTAACTCTCAAATACTACTGTAACTCCAAAAATTCTGAAAAAATAAGAACACCTGAGCAGCCTGTGAAAAAATCCATAGAAAACAGAATCAGATCAAAAGCATGTTTTTGTGAATTATGAAAATTATTTCCTAGGCGCAAAAGTTTCTGATTTTCAACAGGATCAACACAACTATCACCGTAAGCTATCCTAAAGGTTTAACTTGGCACAAACACTAATTAAAAAATAAAACCACATCTAACCAGAGGCTAGATGAATTATTTATTACTAAACATAAAAAAATCAAAGAACAAAAATAAAATTGGGTTGCCTCCCAACAAGCGTTGTTGTTTAACGCCCTTAGCTAGGCATAAAATCGTGAATAGATATAGGTATTGTCATCTTTGGTATGCAATTCATAAGTGGCTCTCATAATAGATTCATATGGTAATTTAATTTTCTTCCTAGGAAAGTGTTCCATGCCTTTCCTTAACGGAAATTGGAATCTA
This sequence comes from Triticum aestivum, assembly GCF_018294505.1. Taxonomy (NCBI): domain Eukaryota; kingdom Viridiplantae; phylum Streptophyta; class Magnoliopsida; order Poales; family Poaceae; genus Triticum; species Triticum aestivum. The sequence continues at coordinate 581,895,393 of NC_057798.1, forward strand.
ATGTTTCCTTCTTTCATACCAATAATTGCACCAATCGTTCTAAGGAAAGGTCTACCAAGAATAATAGGACATGTGGGATTACAATCTATATCAAGAACAATGAAATCTAAGGGCACATAATTACTATTTGCAACAATAAGAAGATCATTTATCCTTCCCATAGGTTTCTTAATAGAGGAATCCCTAAGATGCAAATTTAAAGAACAATCATCAAATTCACGGAAACCTAACACATCACCCAAAGTTTTTGGAACCGTGGAAACACTAGCACCCAAATCACACAAAGCATGGCATTCATAATCTTTAATCTTAATCTTAATAGTGGGTTCCCACTCATCATAAAGTTTTCTAGGGATAGAAACTTCTAATTCAAGCTTTTCTTCAAAAGATTGCATCATAGCATCAACAATATTTTTAGTAAAAGCTTTGTTTTGATTATAAGCATGAGCAGAATTCAACACGGATTGCAACAAGGAAATACAATCTATTAAAGAGCAATTACAATAATTAAATTCCTTGAAATCCAAAAGAGTGGTTTCATTGCTACTTAAAGTCTTGACCTCTCCAATCCCATTTTTATCAATTTTTGCATCTAGATCTAAAAACTCTGGATCACTGGGACGCCTTTTAACTAAAGTTGACTCATCTCTAGTCCCATCTTTATCAAGATTAACATTGGAAAACAAAGATTCAATAGGAGTCACATCAATCACTTTTAGATCTTCATCATTATTATCACGAAAACTAGAAGAACACGCTTTTACAAACCAATCTTTTTAGCACGCATCTTAGCCGTTCTTTCTTTGCACTCATCAATGAAAATTCTCATGGCTTTGAGAGACTAATTGATACCATGTTTAGGTGGAATAGATGTAAGTCTCAAAGAATCAACATCAAGAGGAATTCTATCCACGTTCCTAGCCAAATCATCAATCTTGAGAAAATTTTCTTCAACCAAAGCATTAAAATTCTTTTTCGAACTCATAAATTATTTAACACTATTCTCAAAATCAGAGGGCTGCTTATTAAAATGTACATAAGAATTGTTGTAGGAATTACCATAATTATTAGAGGAATTACTAGGAGATGGCCTAGGATTAAAATTGCCTCTATACGTGTTGTTACCAAAATTGTTCCTATCAACAAAATTCACATCCATAGATTCATTATTATTCTCAATCAAAGTGGACAAAGGCATATCATTAGGATCAGAAGAAGCACTCTTATTAGCAAATGATTTCATAAGTTCATCCATCTTTCCACTCAAAATATTAATCTCTTCAATCACATGAACCTTTTTACTAGTAGATCTTTCGGTGTGCCATTGAGAATAATTAACCATGATATTATCTAGGAGTTTAGTAGCCTCTCCTAAAGTAATTTCCATAAAAGTGCCCCCCGCGGCCGAATTTAAAAGATTTCTAGAAGCTAAATTCAATATGGCATAAATTTTTTGTATAATCATCCACAAATTGAAACCATGTGTAGGGCAATTTCGTATCATCAATTTCATCCTCTCCCAAGACTGTGCAACATGCTCATGATCAAGTTGCTTAAAATTCATAGTATCATTCCTAAGGGAGATGATCTTAGAGGGAGGAAAATACTTAGAGATGAAAGCATCTTTACACTTTTTCCATGAATCAATACTATTTTTGGTAAAATACGAGAACCAAGTTTTAGCATGATCTCTAAGAGAAAACGAAAATAGCTTCAACTTAACAATATCATTATCCACATCTTTCTTCTTTTGCATATCACACAAATCAACGAAATTGTTTAGATGGGATGCGACATCTTCACTAGGAAGGCCAAAAAATTGATCTTTCATAACAAGATTCAGCAAAGCGGCATTAATTTCACAAGATTCAACATTAGTAGTGGGAGCAATCGGAGTGCTAATAAAATCATTATTGTTGGTATAAGAAAAGTCACATAATTTGGTATTATCTTGAGCCATCATGACAAAGCAAGCAATCCAACGCACAAGAACACAAGAAGCAAGCGAAAGAAGACGAACAGAAGAGAGGCGAAGAAAAGGCAAATCTTTTCGAAAATCATTTTAGAGGTGGGGGAGAGGTAAAAGAGAGGCGAATGGAAAATAAGGTAATGCAAGAGATGTGAGTTTATGATGGGTACTTGGTATGTCTTGACTTGGCGTAGATCTCCCTCGCAACAGCGCCAGAAATTGGCAAGTTGATGAGAGACAAATCTTGACTTGACTTGGCGTAAATCTCCCTGGCAACGTCGCCCAAAATTCTTCCTGCTACCTCTTGAGCTTGTGTTGGTTTTTCCCTTGAAGAGGAAAGGGTGATGCAGCAAAGTAGAGTAAGTATTTCCCCAGTTTGAGAACCAAGGTATCAATCCAGTAGGAGATAACACACAAGTCACTGAATACCTGCACAAACAATCAACAAACTTGCACCCAATGCGATAAAGGAGTTGTCAATCCCTTCACGGTTACTTGCAAAAGTGAGATCTGATAGAGATAGATAAAAGGTAAAGTAAATATTTTTGGTATTTTTGGTTTATAGATTGGAAAGTAAAAGATTGCAAAATAGTAGATCAGAAACTAGTATGATGTAAAAGAGATTCAATACAATGGAAAAGAAACCCGGGGGCCATAAATTTCACTAGTGGCTTTTCTCAAGATAGCAAATATTATAGTGGGTGAACAAATTATTGCCGAGTAATTGATAGAAGAGCGCATAATTATGACGATATCTAAGGCAATGATCATGAATATAGGCATCACGTCCGTGTAAAGTAGACCGAAACAATTCTGCATCTACTATTATTATTCCACACATCGACCGCTGTCCAGCATGCATCTAGAGTATTAAGTTCATAAAGAATGGAGTAATGCATTAAGTAAGATGACATGATGTAGAGGAATTAACTCAAGTAATATGATGAAAACCCCATCTTTTTATCCTTGATGGCAACAATACAATACGTGCCTTGCTGCCCCTACTGTCACTGGGAAAGGACACCACAAGATTGAACCCAAAGCTAAGCACTTCTCCCATTGCAAGAAAACCCAATCTAGTAGGCCAAACTACCCGATAATTTGAAGAGACTTGCAAAGATATCAAATCATGCATGTAAGAATTCAGAGGAGACTCAAATAGTATTCATATATAATCTGATTATAAATCCACAATTCATCGGATCTCGGCAAACACACCGCAAAAGAATACTACATCGAATAGATCTCCAAAAACATTGAGGAGAACATGGTATTGAGAATCAACAAGAGAGAAGAAGCCATCTAGCTACTAGCTATGGACTCGTAGGTCTGAGGTAAACTACTCACGCTTCATCGGAAGGGTAATGGTGTTGATGTAGAAGCCCTCCGTGATCGAATCCCCCTCCGGCAGGACACCGGAAAAGGCCCTAGATGGGATCTCACGGGTACAGAAGATTGCGGAGAAGGAAAAGTGTTTTCGTGGCTCCCCTTGATGTTTTTGAGGTATAAGAGTATATATAGGCGAAGGAACTAGGTCAGGGGAGCTCCTAGGGGCCCACGAGGCAGGGGCGCACCCTACCCCCAGGGCACGCCCTCCACGCTCGTGGCTGACTTGTTGCGTCTTCGACTTCATCTCCAAGTCTCCTGGTTTGCTTCTGGTCCAAGAAAGATCATCGCAAAAGTTTCATTCCGTTTGGACTCATCGCCTAGCCTGCGAAGCCACCCCATAGCAAGCATGGATCCAAGAAATACGTGGCACCCTTGGTCCAATGGCCACAGTTGAGTACGTCGACATACGGCACCGTCTCCGTGATACCTCACTCAGGTTGCATCTTGACCCCATCCGTTGGCGCTGGATGGAAAGCGGTCTTTACACCGCGAAATCCTGCTACCTACCTCTCCTGCAGGGATCAACGAGAGCATCGCACTACCAGCTCACTTCAAAGCATTGGGCACCTACAGGCGTCAAACTGTTCATGTAGCTCGCCTGCCTGGCAGGTGCTGGATTGTAGCGTGGCTCGCCCGCCATGGACTTCCATGCACTCCTAACTGTGTTCTCTATGACTAGGAGGACGAGCCAATGCATCACCTTCTTTGCGGTCACGTCGTATATCACACCATTTGGTAGGATATCCTCAACAGGTTCCGCCTCATGATAAGTCCATTTTGCATCATGCTTTTATATCGATATTTATTGCATTATGGGCTGTTATTACACGTTATGTCACAATACTTATGCCTATTCTCTCTTATTTTACAAGGTTTACATGAAGAGGGAGAATGTCGGCAGCTGGAATTCTGGGCTGGAAAAGGAGCAAATATTAGAGACCTATTCTGCACAACTCCCAAAGTCCTGAAACTCCACGAAAGTCTTTTTTGGAATTAATAAAAAATACTGAGCGGCAGAAGTTCCAAAGGGGGGCCACCCACCATCCACGAGGGTGGGGGCGTGCCCTACCCCCTGGGCGCGCCCCCTGCCTCGTGGGCCACCTAGCAGCCCTCCGGTGGCCATCTTCTGCTATATGAAGTCTTTTACCCTCGAAAAAATCATAAGCAAGCATTCGGGACGAAACTCCGCCGCCACAAGGCGGAACCTTGGCGGAACAAATCTAGGGCTCTGGCGGACCTGTTCTGCCGGGGAAACATCCCTCTAGGAAGGAGGAAATCATCACCATCGTCATCACCATCGATCCTCTCATCGGGAGGGGGTCAATCCCCACAAACATCTTCACCAGCACCACCTCCTCTCAAACACTAGTTCATCTCTTGTATCCAATCTTTGTCCCAAAACCTAAGATTGGTACCTGTGGGTTGCTAGTAGTGTTGATTACTCCTTGTAGTTGATGCTAGTTGGTTTATTCGGTGGAAGATCATATGTTCACATCCTTAATGCATATTAATACTCCTCTGATTATGAACATGAACATGATTTGTGAGTAGTTACATTTGTTCCTGAGGACATGGGAGAAGTCTTGCTATAAGTAGTCATGTGAATGTGGTATCCGCTCGATATTTTGATGAGATGTATGTTGTCTCTCCTCTAGTGGTGTTATGTGAACGTCGACTACAAGAAAATTCACCATTGTTTGGGCCTAGAGGAAGGAACTGGGTAGTAATAAGTAGATGATGGGTTGCTAGAGTGGCAGAAGCTTAAACCCTACTTTATGCGTTTCTTCGTAAGGGGCTGATTTGGATCCATATGTTTCATGCTATGGTTAGGTTTACCTTAATACTTCTTTTGTAGTTGCGGATGCTTGCAATAGGGGTTAATCATAAGAGGGATGCTTGTCCAAGAAAGGGCAGTACCCAAGCACCGGTCCACCCACATATCAAATTATCAAAGTAACGAACGCGAATCATATAAGCGTGATGAAAACTAGCTTGACGATAATTCCCATGTGTCCTCGAGAGCGCTTTTCTCTATATAAGAACTTGTCCAAGCCTGTCCTTGGCTACAAAAAGGATTGCGCCACCTTGCTGCATTTTATTTACTTTCATTGCTTGTTACCCGTTACAAATTACCTTCTCACAAAACTATCTGTTATCGATAATTTCGGTACTTGCAAAGAATACCTTACTGAAAACCGCTTGTCATTTACTTCTTCTCCTCGTTGGTTCGACACTCTTACATATTGAAAGGACCACGATAGATCCCCTACACTTGTGGGTCATCAAGACTCTTTTCGGGCGCCGTTGCCGGGGAGTGAAGCGCCTTTGGTAAGTGGAACTTGGTAAGGAAAAATTTATATAGTGTGCTGAAATTTACAGTCAGTTGTTACTATGGAACATAATCCTTTGAGAGGCTTGTTCGGGGTATCTTCACCCCGACCAGTAGAGAAAAGAGTTGCTCCTCAACCTACTGAACCTACTGAAAATGTTTACTTTGAAATTCCTTCGGGTATGATAGAGAAACTGCTAGCTAATCCCTTTACAGGAGATGGAACATTGCATCCCGATTTACACCTAATCTATGTGGATGAAGTTTGTGGATTATTTAAGCTTGCAGGTATGCCCGATGATGTTATCAAGAAGAAGGTCTTCCCTTTATCTTTGCAGGGAGAGGCATTGACATGGTATAGGCTATGTGATGATATGGGATCATGGAACTACAAATGATTGAAATTGGAATTTCATTAGAAGTTTTATCCTATGCTTCTTGTTCATCGTGATCATAATTATATATATAATTTTTGGCCTCGTGAATTATCGCTCAAGCTTGGGGGAGGCTTAAGTCAATGTTGTATTCATGCCCCAATCATGAGCTCTCAAGAGAAATGATTATTCAAAAAATTTATTCTCGGCTTTCTCTCAATAATCGCTCCATGCTCGATACTTCTTTACTGGTTCTTTTATGATGAAGACTATCGAATTCAGATGGGATTTATTGGAAAGAATTAAACGCAACTCTGAAGATTGGGATCCCGACGAAGGTAAGGAGTCAGGTATGAAACCTAAGTTTGATTGTGTTAAATCTTTTATGGATACCGATGTTTTCCGTGAATTTAGCACTAAATATGGACTTGACTCTGAGATAGTAGCTTCTTTCTGTGAATCATTTGCTACTCATGTTGACCTCCCTAAGGAGAAGTGGTTTAAATATAATCCTCCCACTGAAGTAAAAGTAGTTGCACCTATTAAAGTTGAAGAAAAGACCATTACTTATAATGACCCTATTGTTCCTACTACTTATATTGAGAAACCACCTTTCCCTGTTAGGATAAAGGATTGTGCTAAAGCTTCAACTGTGGTTCGTAAGAGTAATACTAGAACACCTACACCATTTGAGCAAACTAAAGTTGAACCTAGTATTTCTATGGTTAAAGATCTCTTGGCTGATAATATTGATGGGCATGTTATTTACTTCTGTGATGAAGCTGCTAGAATTGCTAGACCAGATGCTAAGAAACATAGACCTGTGGTAGGCATGCCTATTATTTCTGTTAAAATAGGAGATCATTGTTATCATGGCTTATGTGATATGGGTGCTAGTGCCAGTGTAATACCTCATTCCTTATACGAAGAAATTATGCATGATATTGCACCTGCCGAGATAGAAGAAATTGATGTTACAATTAAGCTTGCCAATAGGGATACTATTTAGCCAATTGGGATTGTTAGAGATGTTGAAGTCTTGTGTGGGAAAGTTAAATATCCTGCTGATTTTCTTGTTCTTGGTTCCCCACAAGATGACTTTTGTCCCATCATATTGGGTAAACCCTTCTTGAATACTGTTAATGCTAAGATAAATTGCGAAAAGGATGTTGTTACTATTGGTTTGGGGGATATGTCACATGAGTTTAATTTTGCTAAGTTTTGTAGACAACCCCATGATAAAGAATTGCCTAGTAAGGATGAAATTATTGGTCTTGCTTCTATTGTTGTGCCTCCTAATGATCCTTTAGGACAATATTTGCTAGACCATGAAAATGATATGTTTATGAATGAAAGAAGGGAGATAGATGAAGTATTCTTTAAACAGGGGCCTATTTTGAAACACAACTTGCCTGTTGAAATTCTAGGGGATCCTCCACTACCCAAGGGTGATCCCGTGTTTGAGCTTAAACCATTACCTAATACCCTTAAATATGCTTATCTTGATGAAAAGAAGATATATCCTATTATTATTAGTGCTAACCATTCAGAGTAGGAAGAGGAGAGATTATTGTAAACTCTAAAGAAGCACCTGCTACTATTGGATATACTCTTGATGATCTTAAGGGCATTAGTCCCACTCTATGCCAACACAAAATAAAATTGGAGAAAGACGTCAAACCAGTTATTGATCACCACGACGGTTAAACCCTAAGATGAAAGAAGTGGTAAGAAAGGAAATACTAAAGCTTCTGGAGGCAGGTATAATTTATCCCGTTGCTGATAGTCAGTGGGTAAGCCCTGTCCATTGTGTCCCTAAGAAGGGAGGCATTGCTGTCATTCCTAATGATAAAGATGAATTAATCCCACAAAGAATTGTTACATGTTATAGGATGGTAATTGATTTCTGTAAGTTAAATAAAGCTACTAAAAAGGATCATTACCCTCTACCTTTTATTGATCAAATGCTAGAAATATTATCTAAACATACACATTTTTGCTTTCTAAATGGTTACTCTGGTATCTCTCAAATACCTGTGTCAGCAGAGGATCAAGAAAAGACCACTTTTACTTGCCCTTTCGGTACTTTTTCTTATAGACATAAGCCTTTTGGTTTATGTAATGCACCTGCTACCTTTCAAAGATGCATGATGGCTATATTCTCTGACTTTTGTGAAAAGATTTGTGAGGTTTTCATGGATGATTTCTCTGTTTATGGATCTTCTTTTGATGATTGTTTGAGCAACCTTGATCAAGTTTTCCAGAGATGTGAAGATACTAGTCTTGTCTTGAATTGTGAGAAGTGCCACTTTATGGTTAATGAAGGTATTGTCTTGGGGCATAAAATTTCTGAAAGAGGTATTGAAGTTGATAAAGCTAAAGTTGATGCTATTGAAAAGATGTCGTGTGCCAAGGACATCAAAGGTATAAGAAGTTTCCTTGGTCATGCCGGTTTTTATAGGAGGTTCATTAAGGACTTCTCTAAAATTTCTAGGCCACTGACTAATCTCTTACAAAAAGATATTCCTTTTGTCTTTGATGATGATTGTGTAGAAGCATTTGAAATACTTAAGAAAGCTTTGATTTCTGCACCTATTGTTCAGCCACCTGATTGGAATTTACCCTTTGAAATTATGTGTGATGCTAGTGATTATGCTGTAGGTGCTGTTCTAGGACAAAGAGTTGATAAGAAACTAAATGTCATTCAGTATGCTAGTAAGACTCTAGACAGTGCCCAGACAAATTATGCTACTACGGAAAAAAATTAGCAGTTGTATTTGCTTGTGATAAGTTCAGACCTTATATTGTTGATTCTAAAGTAACTGTTCACACTGATCATGCTGCTATTAAATATATTATAGAAAAGAAAGATGCTAAACCTAGACTTATTAGATGGGTTCTCCTACTATAATAATTTGATTTGCATATTATTGATAGAAAGGGAGCTGAGAACCCCATTGCAGACAACTTGTCTAGGTTAGAGAATGTTCTTGATGACCCACTACCGATTGATGATAGCTTCCCTGATGAACAATTAGCTGTCATAAATGCCTCTCGTACTGCTCCTTGGTATGTTGATTATGCTAATTACATTGTTGCTAAATTTATACCACCTAGTTTCACATACCAGCAAAAGAAAAAGTTTTTCTATGATTTAAGACATTACTTCTAGGATGACCCACACCTTTATAAAGAAGGAGTAGATGGTGTTATTAGACGTTGTGTACCTGAGCATGAACAGGAACAGATCCTACGCAAGTGTCACTCCGAGGCATATGGAGGACACCACGCTAGAGATAGAACTGCGCATAAGGTATTGTAATCCGGTTTTTATTGGCCTACTCTCTTCAAGGATGCACGTAAGTTTGTCTTGTCTTGTGATGAATGTCAAAGAATTGGTAATATTAGTAGACGTCAAGAAATGCCTATGAATTATTCTCTTGTTATTGAACCATTTGGTGTTTGGGGCTTTGATTATATGGGACCGTTTCCTTCCTCTAATGGGTATACACATATTTTAGTTGCTGTTGATTACGTTACTAAATGGGTAGAAGCTATTCCAACTAGTAGTACTGATCATAACACCTCTATTAAGATGCTTCAAGAATTTATTTTTCCGAGGTTTGGTGTCCCTAGATACTTAATGACTGATGGTGGTTCACATTTTATTCATGGTGCTTTTTGTAAAATGCTTGCTAAGTATGATGTTAATCATAGAATTGCATCTCCATATCTCCCACAGTCTAGTGGCCAAGTAGAATTGAGTAATAGAGAGCTCAAGTTAATTTTGCAAAAGAATGTTAATAGGTCTAGAAAGAATTGGTCCAAGAAACTTGATGATGCATTATGGGCTTATAGAACTGCATATAAGAATCCTATGGGTATGTCTCCATATAAATGGTTTATGGAAAATCATGTCACTTACCTCTTGAACTAGAACATAAGGCATATTGGGCCATTAAAGAGCTCAATTATGATTTCAAACTTGCCGGTGAGAAGAGGTTATTTGACATTAGCTCACTTCATGAATGGAGAACCCAGGCCTATGAAATTGCCAAACTGTTTAAAGAAAAAGTTAAAAGATGGCATGACAAAAGGATACAAAAGCGTGAGTTTAATGTAGGTGATTATGTGTTGCTATAAAACTCTCGTTTAAGATTTTTTGCAGGAAAACTTCTCTCTAAATGGGAAGGCCCTTACATCATTGAGGAGGTCTATCGTTCTGGTGCCATAAAAATCAACAACTTCGAAGGCACAAATCCAAAGGTGGTGAACGGTCAAAGAATCAAACTTTATATCTCAGGTAACCCTATAAATGTTCAAACTAATGTTATTGAAACCGTAACCCCGGAGAAATATATAAGGGACACTTTACAGAATGTTTCAGACTCCGAAAAGGAATAGGTATGTGGTACGGTAAGTAAACTGACTCCAAAATAGTTCTAATAGCAATTTTTCTCCGTTTTGGAATATTTCAGAAAATAGGAAAATAAGAAGTAGTCTGTGAAGGACACGAGGCATCCACGAGGGTGGAGGGCGCGCCCTACCCCCCTAGGCATGCCCCCTGCCTTGTGGGCACCTGGTGTGCTCTCCGGACTCCGTTTTCTTGCACGATACTTCTTTTGGTCGGTAAAAATTCATTATATAATCTCCCGAAGGTTTTTACCACCGTATCATGCAAATATCCCCTGTCTTTGTTTCGAGCTGTTTTCTGTCATATTTGTCAAGGCCAAGCATCATGTTGTCATCCTCCTCCAACAATGAAGGCAACGATGCTTGGCTGATGAAGATGGAGCTGAAGAGAGAAGAACCCGGAGAGATCAATAAGGAGGATAGGATCAAGAAGGTCATGGAGGATCAAGCTCCATCGGCAGAACAAGAAGACATCCAACCTCTTCCCAACCTCTTTACCCCAACTGAGATTGAAGCTTTCAAGATGATTGAGTTAGCTCGCATACAAAACAAGTATCTCACACGTGAAAATATTTTGTTGAAGGACCATATCATTGCACTCAAGGGCATTATCCGCAAATTGGAAGAGCTCCTACGCTCGATGTGCAACTATCCATCATCATCACCACATTCTTCACCATCAAAGAAGACATAAACACATGGGTATGGGCACTTCCCTTGGCAACTGCCAAGCTTGGGGGAGGTGCCCCGGTATTGAATCACCATCACACTCCTATCTTTACCGTTCTACTTAGTTCGATCCTTTTAGTAATATCTTGATCTAGTAGAATAAAGTTTTGGCATGATTTAGCTTTGAGTTTTCCTTTATGTCCCTCTATGTAATCGAGTCCGTGAGCTATATATAATAAAGATTAGTGTTGAGTCAAGGGCTTTGCCATCTTGCTATGCTATTGAGGGAATAAAAGAATGAAAAGAAATAAAAGAGATCATATTGATCTTATGGAGAGTAATGACTTCACATAGAAAGAGTATGATGAATAAAAGTTGTTGAGAGTTGGCAAACATAGTTTTGGTCATCGTTGCAATTAATATGAAGTATAAAGAAAGAGAGGTTCTCACATATAAATATACTATCTTGGACATCTTTTATGATTGTGAGCACTCATTAAAATATGACATGTTAAAGAGTTGATGTTGGACAAGGAAGACAACGTAATGGGTTATGTTTTCTCATATCCGAATTAAAGTATATAGTCATGGATCATCCAACATGTTGAACTTGCCTTTTACCCTCATGCTAGCCAAATTCCTTGCACCAAGTAGAGATACTACTTGTGCTTCCAAATATCCTTAAACCCAGTTTTGCCATGAGAGTCCACCATATCTACCTATGGATTGAGTAAGATCCTTCAAGTAAGTTGTCATGTTGCATGCAATAAAAATTGCTTTCTAAATATGTATGACTTATTAATGTGGAGAAAATAAGCTTTATACGATCTTGTGATATGGAAGCAATAAAAGCGACGGACTGCATAATAAAGGTCCATATCACAAGTGGCAATATAAAGTGACGTTCTTTTGCATTAAGATTTCGTGCATCCAACCAAAAAGCACATGACAACCTCTGCTTCCCTCTGTGAAGGGCCTATCTTTTACTTCTTGTCTTATACATATGCAAGAGTCATGGTGATCTTCACCTTTCCTTTTTATATTTTATCCTTTGGCAAGCACCTTGTGTTGGAAAGATCCTGATATATATATATATATATATCCAGTTGGATGTAAGTTAGCATGAACTATTATTGTTGACATTACCCTTGAGGTAAAAGGTTGGGAGGCAACACTATAAGCCCCTATCTTTCTCTGTGTCCGATTAAAACTCCATAACCATAAGTATTGCGTGAGTGTTAGCAATTGTGAAAGACTAAATGATAGTTGAGTATGTGCACTTGCTGAAAAGCTCTTATATTGACTCTTTCCGATGTTATGATAAATTGCAATTGCTTCAATGACCGAGATTATAGTTTTTAGTCCTCAATGAAGTTTGTGATTCATACTTGACATTGTGAATAGATTGTTACTTGAGCATAAGAAATCATATGACAATGTCTATATATGTTGTTGTTATAAGAATGATCATGATGCCCTCATGTCCGTATTTTATTTTATCGACACCCCTATCTCTAAACATGTGGACATATTTTTCGATATCGGCTACTGCTTGAGGACAAGCGAGGTCTAAGCTTGGGGGAGTTGATACGTCCATTTTGCATCATGCTTTTATATCAATATTTATTGCATTATGGGTTGTTATTACACGTTATGTCACAATACTTATGCCTATTCTCTCTTATTTTACAAGGTTTACATGAAGAGGGAGAATGCCGGCAGCTGGAATTCTGGGCTAGAAAAGGAGCAAATATTAGAGACCTATTCTGCACAACTCCAAAAGTCCTGAAACTCCACGAAAGTCATTTTTGGAATTAATAAAAAATACTGAGCGGAAGAAGTTCTAGAGGGGGGCCACCCACCATCCACGAGGGTGAGGGGCGCACCCCCTGCCTCGTGGGCCACCTGGCACCCCTTCGGTGGCCATCTTCTGCTATATGAAGTCTTTTACCCTGAAAAAAATCATAAGCAATCTTTCGGGACGAAACTCCGCCGCCACGAGGCGAAACCTTGGCGGAACCAATCTAGGGCTCCCGCGGAGCTGTTTTGCCGGGGAAACATCCCTCGGGAGGGGGAAATCATCACCATCATCATCACCGTCGATCCTCTCATCGGGAGGGGGTCGATCTCCATCAGCATCTTCACCAGCACCATCTCCTCTCAAACCCTAGTTCATCTCTTGTATCCAATCTTTGTCCCAAAACCTCAGATTGGTACCTGTGGGTTGCTAGTAGTGTTGATTACTCCTTGTAGTTGATGCTAGTTGGTTTATTCGGTGGAAGATCATATGTTCAGATCCTTTATGCATATTAATACCCCTTTGATTATGAACATGAATATGATTTGTGAGTAGTTACGTTTGTTCCTGAGGACATGGGGGAATTCTTGCTGTAAGTAGTCATGTGAATTTGGTATTCGTTCGATATCTTGATGAGATGTATGTTGTCTCTCCTCTAGTGGTGTTATGTGAACGTTGACTACATGACACTTCACCATTGTTTGGGCCTAGAGGAAGTCATTGGGGAAGTAATAAGTAGATGAATGGGTTGCTAGAGTGACAGAAGCTTAAACCCTAGTTTATGCGTTGCTTCGTAAGGGGCTGATTTGGATCCATATGTTTCATGCTATGGTTAGGTTTACCTTAATACTTCTTTTGTAGTTGCGGATTCTTGCAATATGGGTTAATCATAAGTGGGATGCTTGTCCAAGAAAGGGCAGTACCCAAGCACCGGTCCACCCATATATCAAATTATCAAAGTAACGAGCGCGAATCATATGAGCGTGATGAAAACTAGCTTGACGATAATTCCCATGTGTCCTCGGGAGCGCTTTTCTCGGTATAAGAACTTGTCCAGGCTTGTCCTTTGCTACAAAAGGATTGGGCCACCTTGCTGCACTTTATTTACCTTCATTGCTCGTTACCCGTTACAAATTACCTTACCACAAAACTATCTGTTACCGATAATTTCAGTGCTTGTAGAGAATACCTTACTGAAAACCGCTTGTCATTTCCTTCTACTCCTCGTTGTGTTCGACACTCTTACTTATCGAAAGGACTACGATAGATCCCCTAAACTTTTGGGTGATCACCTCACCATCCAGCTACCCAGTAACACTACTAGCCTCTTTGAATGGTGGTCATTGGCCATGCAAGACTACCCGGCTCATCATCGTAAGGTCCTTGGGATTCTTGTTTCTCCCGTTTGGACAATCTAGAAGCATCGCAATGCCCGCATCTTTGATGGTGCCACACCATCACATACGCACCTAGTCCACACCATACAGGAGGAAGCTCACACCTGGGCAAAACTGAGTGCTAGAGGGCTAAAAGAATCTCCAATATGTGGCCTGTAATAGGGAACAAAAGGTGGTTGGAGCAATTTTGCAACACCATAAAGTGTATTTTTACAACACTAACAGCCTTCAAGTCCAATTGATGGCCTAAAATAAAAGTGAAAACGGCAGTCGCACCACAATTTTGTTGTCTTTAAATGCATATGTTCACCAATATACGAGCTATGACTAATTTGAACTTTCCAAAATCATCACACATAACTTAAAACATAACAAATTAACCAGCGAATCCACATATTAATTTGAAATGCAAACCAGGGCATCTAGTGCATCATATCAAATATAGTTCATCATCGAAGCAAACAAAAGTGCACATAAACATAAAAGTATCATAGCCTCTCAACTTTCCTCTTCCCCTTGTCACTTGCCACGGTGCTGACAATGGTCTCGGTGTGAACATTGGCCTCATGGCGGTCACTAGCTTTTTCATGTTCATTGTCACGTGGTGCACCATCGATGCCGCCACCTTGACCTCGACCGAAGCCGGCTCTCATGGCACTCATGGTGTTACCAAAGCCATCTCCCATGGCACCCATTGTTCCACCAAAGACACCCATTATGCCGCCACCCATCGTACCACAAAATCCACCTCCTATAGCACCCATCGCACCACCATAGGCACCTCCCCTGGCACCTATCATTGTTACCAAAGCCACCTCCTATGCATCATGTTCATCAAACAACCAATGAATCCTCCCATGTTGCCACCCATTCCTCCTACCATGTCCGCCGCCCATCATGTTACTCCTAGCATGGCCTCCTTTGCCAACATTTCATTGCGACGAAGATATATATGCCTCTTGCTTCATGCCAAGACAACTTATGTCCATGAACATAAGTCTTTCGATTTTTCCTTGGCTCCCTTAAGCTCACCAATAGCCACATTCCTCTCCTCGAGCTCCACTGTCCGCTCCTCCGCAGCCTTTTCTCCTCTGCCACCGCCTTGCACCGCTCGGCTGCCGCCCTCTACCCCATTTCTTTCATTAAAAGCCTTTTTTTCTTTATTCACAACATTTGTGAAGTTCAAAAATGTATGATCATCAGCACTACAAATGCACACAAAATTTAATATAAGCACATATGCACCTCATCATTGCACTCATCTCGAATTGACAAAAAAATGAAAAACAAGGGATTGCTTTACCCCTCCGACATTTCGTCGAACATGTTGCCGAAGATAGCAACGAGCGTCGACAGCTCGTCCTCCACGGTCGGAGGTGGTGGGGGGGTACAAAAGTAGCAACTATCACCGAAGAAGTCGCGGTAGGGGACAAAGCGGGGGGGAGGGGGGGCATGGTGGCAATAGGCTTCATCTTCTTTGGACGGGATGAAGGGTTCGTGCGGCGGCCTCTTTCCCACCGCCGCCAGCTCATTGATTGGTCGTGCTGGCCTTCTTCCGCACCGGCGGCTCCTTCTCGGTGGCGGCGGTGGGTCATGGGGACACAAATCCGCGGTGTCGATTAGGAGGACATGGCGGTGCCGGCGGAGGGAGTGTCAGGAGATGACGATGCCGCCGTGGTCAGAAGCGTCGGAGTGGCTCGGCGGCTACGGGGTCGGAGGGGTCGTCCATGGGGCTCCATCGGTTGTCATGCAAGCGGCGTCAGGCGGGGATGCGCATGGCGCGGGAACTTTCCGCCTGACGGTTGGCGACTCGCACGACCGACTTAGTTTTGCTCCAGCCACCCAAGTGTTGCGAATTGGTGTTGTAAATTTGGTGTAAAAGAATTTGTATATAGCTAGGGCATCTATTGAAGCACCGTTTTTGTCCCCTGGTAATGTAAAAAGCGGTTAGGCCCTATTATAAGGCACATATTAGAGATGCTCTAAGAATCGTTATCTCTGTAATCTAATTTTCATTGCTACTTGGGAATGAGCAACCCCCTCTCTCTGCTCAAATGCGTTCCCGTATGCGCCTGTTAGCGTATGCTATTCGACGATCGTTACAAATGTAATGTCTACCTCATACGCAACATGCGTATTTGTCAAAAAAGAGAGTCGGCTATGTACTCCAAAGAAATCCAGAGTCTCCAAAATTAAGTGGCATAGAGTGCGCGCGTCAGCAACAGTAAGTACTTGGCTGGATGCAACGTTTGCCCCCGATCACCCTCACATCTCCCCGGCCAGACGGCCTGGCTTGGAAAGCACCTAGCCGGCCGGAGCCCCACCGGCGCTTGCCGCTGGGCACCTCTGCCACCTATTTATATCTCGTACGCCTAGGTCTCTCTCCCTCCAGACACGCACTTTCCCCTCTTTCAACTAGCGCTTTGCGGCCGGTGGTCCTCCCCTCCTCGATCCAGTTCCTCACCACACCAACAGCGCAACCCACCGTGCCTCCCCTTCCTCTAATCTTCCAATTCCAACCATCGTTTTCTCCCCTCCTCAGCTCCGAACAGCCGGCATGGACAACCAGCAGCTCTTTGGTTCCTCCTACGTGGACGCGCCTTTCTTCGCGGCCAATGGTACGTCCGACGCCGCGCGCCCCCGGTGTTTGCGCATGCGATGGTGCAGCTGCAGCAGCTTCAGTTTCACCGGCCAGGACACGCATGTGATGCCCTTTTTTCCATGTCGTGGTTGTATGTGTGCAGGCACGGCGCAGCGGGAGAGCCAGCCGAAGGCTCGGCGCAGGCGGCGGAAGGCCGCGAGATGCGGCGGAGGGGATGGTAACGGCGGGGAGATGGACGGAGGAGGGGACCCCAAGAAGCGGCGGCTCACCGATGAGCAGGCAGAGATGCTGGAGCTGAGCTTCCGGGAGGAACGCAAGCTGGAGACTGGCCGGAAGGTGTATCTGGCCGCCGAGCTCGGGCTCGACCCCAAGCAGGTCGCCGTGTGGTTCCAGAACCGCCGGGCGCGCCACAAGAGCAAGACGCTCGAGCAGGAGTTCACCAGGCTCAAGCACGCTCACGACGCAGACATCCTCCACAAATGCCACCTCCAGAACGAGGTAAGCTTACTCGCACACACTCACACTGGCATACATATGGCGCCGTGCATATCAGTTCCTCTTCGTTCTTGCACAAGAGCTGACTGACACACATATGGCCAGGTGCTGAGGCTGAAGGAGAGGCTGAGAGCGACTGAGGAGGAGGTGCAGCGCCTCAGGTCGGCAGCTGGGAGCCACGGGGCATCCGGCGATGGCGGAGACGCCGCTGGCGCCGTTAGCGTGTGCGGCGGGAGCCCAGGCTCGTCCTTCTCGACGGGAACCTGGCAGCAGCATCTGGGTTTCAGCGGGGCAAACGAGCTGGGGACGGACGATGACCTGATGATGTGCGTACCCGACTGTTTTTTCGCATGAATTAGCTAGAGTTTATGGTGGCTACGCCGATAGCAGCGTGTTCGAGTGTTTTTTAGCATGAAATAAAATCTCCCACAAAATAGGCGCGTTAATTGCGCTATAGCTGCTCGGGAGCCTCGCCGCTATGCTATGGCTGCCGCCGCCAAATCCTCCACAAATACCTCCAAAGGGCTGCAGAATCAGGAAATACCTCTAGAAATCATCTGTCCCGCCGGATAAGTTGTTGCTATTTGCTGTGATTGCCTGCTTTGCGGCCGGTATAGCTGCTGAGAGAGAGGCTGCCACTAAATCATTTCTCGCGCAATTTTAATCTTTGGTTTTTAGCCTGTATATATGGGGTGATTTGAAATTGACACGAGCTGGACATCAACTACATGCTGATCGATTACTATTCTAGTTAGCCATAGTTTTAATTAATAAGTTGGGACGACGATCTCTAAGCGTGCGTATTGTTTAATTATGTATCAACAGTGCGATTAATGGCAAAAGCTAGCAAGCTAGCAAGTGTAGTACTGGTCACTCTCTTGAAGATCACAGATGATGTGTAGTGTTATTATTTGATATATACTCCCTCCGTCCCATAATGTAGGACGTTTTTCGTCATTAAATAATGACGAAAAACGTCCTACATTATGGGACGGAGGGAGTATTTTACTTCAGCCGTATATTGTCTTCTTAGGGAAGCAGTGTGTATGTGCAAGTTGGCAATCATCTTTGCAAATGAAGCTCTAAATATTGCTGATGATGTTGTTGGTGCTGAGTGGTGAGTACAATATACAATTTCATCTGTCCAGTAATAACATATTAAAATGATGATTATACGTTGGTTTCGTAAAATGAATGTAAAATCCAAAAGGATGACATTTTTCACGGCCAATGATGATTATATGCCCTTGTGTTCTAATATAACTTTGTAAAGCATGAAATTTATTTATATCAGTTCATTTCCCCATACAACTGGCTACATGGTGCTTTTGCTCCTATGTACGTACTTATATACTGCTCCAACTCTTTGGTAAAGTTAAGTGCGCGACTGCAGAGCGTACATGGATTAACTTCAACAAATTTAAGTGTAATTAAGAACGGGTCACAAAATATAAGAAACTCAGATTATTATGACTTTACCCTAGCTAGACGGACAATAGTAGACTAATCCAAGACCGAATGAGCAATTAAGTTGCATTTTGCTGAATTTGAAAAGTTTGTGCATCAAATTTTTGTAATAACTGATGCGATCAAATTTCGATATTAACTTGACATAGTTTATGGTAATGTGAAGCTTGAGATGGGGAGGGGATTTGTGACAATGCAGGGACAGGGGCACGCAGATTGTGGGCCGCCGATCTACGCCAAGATTGAGAAATCTGTTTGTGTATATAACGTTTTCATCTAGTATACGTTTTGATATATGTGCGTAATGCCATTGTATATTGAAGCCATATACCTGTCGTTGTGGGGTAGTGTAACTGTTCGTGTGGGGTAGTCTAATATACAATGAGTGAATCTAACATAGACAAATAACAGCGAAAGCAAAACCATTCATTCGGACCATTCATGCTGCTGTTCTTCTTACTTCATGTCTGTCCTTCTAGTTCACTCTCATCTTACAAGAAATACCACCCTGGAGCAAGATTTATTATTCTTCGCATCTACTGAAGTATCAAGGGTATCAACAACACAAGTGGACTTCTATCCGAAGATTGCTAAAAAAACTTTGTTCTGCTTGTATATTTCATGTCCACAACTGTTTGTTCTTGTACAACAATTTGAACTGTATAATACTGGTCGAATATCGTCGTCAATGTTTTTCTTTTGGGTACGTATGACTCAACTCACTTGTTTAGTTTGTAGTACATATATGTTGGATACTTTAATTCGGTGTGCTATGAAGTACTACGATATTGTATCTTAATTACAAGGGGAATAATATTGCTACGTGTGTTATTATGTATCTATAAACAAATTGCGGCAAGTTACAGAGAGTGAAACATAATATTCAGAGTCATACCATCCATTTTGTCTTAGTGAAACTTAATCTGTTGAAATTTTAGTTAGTTTATTGGTTTGAAATCGTGACTACTAAGATTACAGTGTACTCGCTTGTTTAGTTTGTAGTATCTATCTGTTCGACATATTAACTCTCTCTACTAGGAAATATTACAATCTTGAAACTTACAATGACAATACAACTTCTAGGCCTATGGTTCTGTATGTAAATCAAAGTTGTATTAAGTTACACAGGGTGACACTAAAGTTTTAGTCTTAAGGGCATCTCCAGCGGCGCCACCAGGAAGGCCTCCCCAGGCGATTTTTTCGCGCCGGCGCCGAAAAAATGGCCCAGTCGCGCCCCAGGAGCCCGATTTTCGCCGGCTGGGCCGAAAACAGCGCCGGCGGACCCAGCCCGAACCCGGCACGCTGGGGGGCGCCCGGGGGCGCCGGGGCGAGCTGTTTTGGCGCGAAAAAGACGCGGGCCAGCCGCGTCAGCGACTCGGCGCCTCGTCTTCCCCCAACGGCCTCGGTTCCCGTGGGGAATCAATGGCAAGGCTGCCGCCGGTCAGCCTTGCCATTGATTCCTCACGGGCGGCGCTTCACGGGACGGCGCGCCGACGCCTCCCCTCCCTCGCACGCGTACACACGGGCGCGGCCCGGCTATAAAAGCCGGCGCCCTCCACTCGCCTGTGCCCACACCAGCCCCGCCCCTCGCCGCCGTCCAGCCCCTCCCTCTCCCTCCCTTTCCTGAGCGCCGCCGCCCAACCTCTCCTGAGCCCGCCCAGCCCGCCGTCGCCATGGCAGAACGCTTCCCCCGAGACGAGGCGGCGGCCAACGGCTTCGGCCGCCGTTCGCTCCGCGAACAGGAGTCCTGGCTCCTGTTCCAGGCGAACATCCCGGCGCCGCCGGACATGCGCGCCGGGCCGACGGGGTGGAGGCTCAGCGCCGGGGAGTGCCCATTCCCCCGTTGCCCGACGTCGTGGCGAAGCCGAAGTACTTCGCCGAGGAGGTCGAGATCGTGCGCGCGTCCCTCACCGACGCCCAACTCTCCCTCCCACAGTACGCCGCCGACAACCACGCGGCCTGGGCGGCGTATTTCGAGCGCCGCCAGCAGCAGCGATTGGCGTCCACCAACGGCGCGCCGGTGGTTGGCGGCCGGCAGAACAGGGAGGGGCGCCACCTCTGGTGGGGCGTCCCCGGCCGCACACTCGAGGGCGTGCTCACGTACCTCGAGGGCGGCAATGACCCGCCGTTGGCGTACCCCCCGGCGCAGCACCGCCGCGTCGGGCCATGGGCGCCAAGGAGGTTCGGGTCCTCCTCCTCCTCTTCCTCCTCCCGATCCTCGTCGCACTCCTCCAGCACTCCGGCCCTGCTCGGCGTCAAGGCCGAGCCCACGGCGGAGTCGCCGCTCGGCCGACGCACTCGCAGCGCCGGCATCGTCATCAACGAGGGCGGCCGGCGCGCCTCCTCCTCGTCGGCTCCTCCGCGCTTCGTCAAGGTGAAGAGGGAGCCGGGGCTGGCGCTGGTGAAGATGGAGCCGGGGCTGGCGCCGGTGAAGACGGAGCCGGGGCTGGCGCCGGAGAATGCGGAGTTCGACGACGACGACGCGACCCTAGAATGGGCGCGCCAGGACTCCATTGCAATGGAGAAGGCGCACCGGGAGAAGGCGAAGGAGCGCCAGCGCGCCGCCCTGTGCTGCTTCGAGGAGCGTCGACGCGGCCGCGATGAAGACGGGGTCGTCGTCCTATGCGACAGCGACGAGGACGACGCACCGCCGCTAGTCCGCCATGGCGACGCCGGGTCCAGCAGGGGCGCCCGCGTCAAGGAGGAGAAGGCCGACGATGATGATGGCGGCGACGACTTCAGCCCCTTTCTTTTTTAATTAGGTTAATGTAATGAAAATGCGCGAATTTCACCGTAATTTGTCATGTTTAGCCGAAATTTAACTACTTTTTATCATAACTTCGCCGAACGGTCCTTTTTTTTATATACGCGCCTGGGGGCGGCCCTGGGGGCCGACGGCTGGGGACCGACTCGCCCCCAGGGCCATCTTTTGCACCGGCTCACCCCCAGGCGGCGCTTTTAGACGCCCCCTGGGGGGCCAACGGCTAGAGATGCCCTAAGTTACTTTTTTCGAAAAGGAGGATGACCCCCGGCCTCTGCATCTGGGAGATGCATACGGTCATTTTATTGATTATTCTCGAGGACCTTACAAAGTACAACAATATGCGTGAATCCACCATCTTGGCAGCATCTGCCACTATCCAAATGATGAACGGACGCAAGCTGGGCCACATACTCATACCTCTCACCTAAGCCTAACATCTAAAGCCGGAGGCCCCGACCGAGCCATTTGCTGGGTTCGGGGCTCATACCGGTATGACACACTCACATGTGTCGTCGCCGCCATCTTCCACTGGTCGATCTTCGGAGCAGATTGAGGTGACAACCTTGGCAGGTCCTCCGCCATCGACGCCAAATGACGACCTCCACCTGCGTGAGCCTTGGCAGGTCCTCTACCATTTACGCCACCACGACGCCAGCCGACGACCTCCATCTACGCAAGTCCATCTCCAAGCAACGGACGTAAATCCATGCTAGGAAAGGGACGCACCACCGCCGTCGCCCGCCACCCATATGCGCCACCCAACCCCAAGGTTCCCAAAGCGGCGTCTTCAAGAAGAGAACGGCGCCGTGAGCGCCGCCACCGCCCAACAGAGTTAGGGCTTTCGCCCGGGAGACCTAGGGGAAGGTGAAGTGAGGAGATCAGTCCATATCGACGCCTCCAAGGAGGGAAACGGCGCCCCCAGGTGTCACCATCGGCGCGGACGGTCATGGCCGGCCAGGGATTTCGCCCAGACTAGATCTCCGCCATCAGCACCTCCTGTACAGAACTGGGTGACCGAGAGTAAGCGTAGCCCGACCAGGCTGGCCCGTGATACGTCCATTTTGCATCATGCTTTTATATCGATATTTATTGCATTATGGGTTTTTATTACACGTTATGTCACAATACTTATGCCTATTCTCTCTTATTTTAAAAGGTTTGCATGAAGAGGGAGAATGCCTGCAGCTGGAATTCTGGGCTAGAAAAGGAGCAAATATTAGAGACCTATTCTACACAACTCCAAAAGACCTGAAACTCCACGGAAGTTATTTTTGGAACTAATAAAAAATAATGAGCGAAGAAAATACCAGAGGGGACCACCGACCGTCCACGAGGGTGGGGGTGCGCCCTACCGCCTGGGCACGCCCCCCTGCCTCATGGACCAACTGGCAGCCCTCCGGTGCCCATCTTCTGCTATATGAAGTCTTTTACCCTGGAAAAAATCATAAGTAAGCTTTCAGGACAAGGCGCCGCCGCCACGAGGCGGAACCTTGGTGAAACCAATCTAGGGCTCCGGCGGAGCTGTTCTGCCATGGACCCTTTTTTGGTAGTTCAACGGACGGTCGCCCCTCCAACAAGAAAAGGTAGAAATATGGAAACTTCTCTGCCATTTAGATTGGAGAATTTATAGAGGAAATCGGGTTTTAAATTTCCAGAAACCACACGATTATATAGCCACATGGAATACGCCGCGCCTAATACATCCCTCCAGGAGGGGGAAATCATCATCGTCATCATCACCATCGATCCTCTTAGCTGGAGGGGGTCAATCTCCATCAACATCTTCACCACACTAGTGCAGAACCGGGCTATAGCACTGGTTTGTAAGGGATTTTAGTGCCGATTGTGTAACCGGCACTAAAGGGTGGGGACTAAAGGCCCCCCCCCCTTTAATACCGGTTCGTCACGAACCGCCACTAAAGTGCCACCACGTGGCACGAGTCAAGGGCCTGGTGCGGGGTGACCTATAGTACCGGTTAGTAACACCAACCGGTACTAAATGTTCGGGGGGTTTTGGTTTTATTTTTTATTTTTCCTTTAGTTTTGTGTTTTGAATTTAATTTCGAGATTGTTTTTATATTATAATGAGTTGTTAAATCATTAGGTGAAAGTACCACAGATTAGTTTCAACTGGATGCATGCATGGATCCTAGCTAAGTGATCAAAGTATATATGCCATATCCATATATATTACTTGATCACTTATATTAGGTGAGCAAGTAATTAATATGGATATGGCATATACTTGATCACTTAGCTAGCTAGGATCCATCCACTTGAAACTAATCTACGGTTTCTTTCATAAATGATATAATAACTCATCATCATCATATTAATATAAAAACTATTGCTGTAACATCCTAAATTTTCAATTTGGAATGTTAAACATTAGATCATCATTGCATATCATATTTTATTGCATTTTGGCTTGATCCGGAAATTCTACGCAACTCAAGGACCCGGAGAGAGTTGGGGATTTCGTTATTTTCATATTTGAGTTTCTCAAATTTTGAAAATAGGATCATTTGATTTTATTTATTTTATCTTCAATTATTTCTATTATAAAAATATGAGAGAGGGAATAAAATGAATTTCCCAAAAAATAAAGAAATATTGAGGATTGAATAAAAAAATCAAATAAGATTTTATTTCAGACTTTTTGGCTATTTTATTTGAATTTAGGAAAAATTACACGTTTCTCAAAACTATATTTTAGGGCCAAGAAAATGTTCATCTTGTTCTAAATATTTTATTTAGACGGCGGAAATTTATTTTGGCATTTTTAGAATTAAATTTTATTTTCTATAATTTTTCTTAGTTTCGGCAGAATTTATTTCAAAAAAAGTTCCGCGCGCCCGACCGGGCCAAAGGCCTAGCCGAGCCGGCCCAGCGCCGCCCGCCGCCCGTGCCCGCACCGGACTCCGCCGGAGTCCGGGAGTCCGACACCGCCCCGGCGCCCCCTTCCCCAAGCCAACCCGCCCCCCTCCCCTCTCCTTAAATACCGCCCGCCGCCGCCCTCCGCACCCCGCCACCCGACCCGCCCCGCCTCCCGCCGTTGCTCGGAGCCCCGCCGCCCCACCGGAGCCCCGCCGGAGCCGCCGGACCTCACCGGATCCCTCACGACATAGCCGCCCGCCGCCCCGGTTTTCTAAAGAAAACCGACTCGGTTTTCTTTGGAAACCCTAGGTTTTATATTTATTTTTTTAGATCGGTTTTTTTCTCAATTTACTTATTTAGAGAGCGGTCGCTCATTCGTTTGTTTTAGTGGATGAGTTCATCGTTTAGTTGCAGTTAACGAACATCCGTTCGTTAAACTGTTCGTCAGTTTTCCTCTTTCTCGGATTCTCCGCGATTATTCCAGGTCGTGATTTCTGATCCGATTTTCGTTTTAGTTTATCTTTTCGCTTGTTTATCGGAATCAGGCGATTCAAGCGCCTAGAGTTTCGTCTCGAAACCCTCTTTTCGTTTAACCAACTCACCCAAGTTTTTTCTTCTGTAAAATTTGACTTAGGTCCAGATTAGTAAACGAAGCTTGTTTCTTTCGCTGTTTGACTTTCGTTGCTTCGTTTGATTTGATTCTTTTTGCAAACCGGAGTTCGTAAGTTGAACTTTCTGGTTAGATTTCTTATCTGAGTTTTACCCATGCATTAGATGAGTACTTATTGTATGCTTGTTTGTTTGCGATAGAGTACCCTGAGTGCGCCGCTTGCTACTTCGAATCGCTAGGTTTCACGGATCATCAGCAAGGCAAGTAACACTTTGATCATACCTCTTTACTATCCAGTTTTTATTGCATTAGATCAATCCTCAAACAATTGCACGGTTAGGATATGATTAATATGTGGGTTTTGGGAAGTAGATGAGGTAGTGCCTATTACCTGTTATATTATCAAACCCTTGGGAGTCACTTCTACGTTCGCTTATATTGCCATGCTATGCTAGTAGACGTAGATTGGGTGAGTGTATCCATGACAGCTGTGAGATTGTTATTTAATGGTTTATTTAAGGTGGCAACTTTAATACACATCTGGGTGGATTGAGGCACCTGGGTATTCCAGCGATTGCCTGTTTTTTTTGGACCGCCACCCAGGCTCAAAGGGATCATGAGATTATTCATGCTAGAAACTTCCGTGTGCAGCCACAAGCTACTATGGGCTCTAGCATAGTTGATTAAGTGGTGCGAACTCTTACAGTGGTAGATTAGTAGATCTAGGGGAAAGTATGTGTAACTGTCTACCCAGTCGTAAGGTGCTAATGCTTCTGAAAGACTATGTCTCGGTCATCCGTTTTCTCAAACACCATGTAGCGAGAAATCCAACGGAGGAGATCGGGTCTTGTGGGGAAAAGTGCACAAACCTCTGCAGAGTGTACAAACTAATCATGTTTAGCCATGTCCCCGGTTATGGACGTTTTGAGTATCTAGCTCTTGGATTATCATGTGAATCTCATCATGTTACTTTAATTTAATTTGTTGGGTTTAATGATGATGCTTAATTGGGATTGGGAGGGTGTCTCCCTTCTCAATGTTTAACAACCACCATGATAGTTAAATAAAATTTATTCCTTTGCAGTAGGGAAAAATTGGCTTTATGCAAAACTATAACCATAAAGCTTTCCACCAGCCATATATGCATGTAGAATAGCATTATTCTATTCATTACTCTCTATGTGTTACATTGCCAGCATATTCCATGTGCTGACCCATTTCGGGCTGCAACGTTCATGTTGCAGACTTTTCAGACGACGAGTAAGGAGCCTTAGGTCGTGGTCTTATACTCAGTGATGACGTTGGAGTTGATGGACTCACTTTTCTTCCAAGCCTTCCGTTGTTATCGTTATTAGGTGGCCTTAATCCTTATTTATTGTAATAAGTTCTCCTTTGAGACATTTGATGTAATAAGTGTGTGATTGCTACTCTGTTATAAATCCTTCAAGTATTGTGTGTGTCAGCATTACTGATCCAGGGATGACACTAAAGCACAGAGATCAGACTGTTTGAGGTCTGGTCGCTACAAGATGGTATCAGAGAACACGCTGACTATAGGACACGACCACTAAGCTAAAGCCCTAGATCACTACTCTCTCTTCTCATTTTTGACTCCTCATCTTTTCTACTCTTTTAGGATGGCTGATGCAAGGAACAAGTCCACGCAACCGGATGAAGATACACCCTTTGGACGCCACTTGAAGGAAGTCACTAAGTTCCTGAACATCGGAGTACCAAGCTTCATCGGGACCTACATCGCCACTCTACTAGAAGAGGAGCGTTGGATGATTCAAGTTCAAGTTCTAGGAAGGACGTTCATGCCCGTCACTGAGCCCATAGAGTTTTCCTTTGATGCCCCAACCTGGAGTCTAGGAAAGAGCATGGTAGTCCACATCACAATGGGACGCATTGGAGAAGTTTACCACAAGGATCTCAAGGATACTATTTACCAGATTTGTGGGTGCCGAGATGAGCAATGGGAGATGATCAACACCAGGAAGGATAGATCAATTGCAGCTTTCATCTAGGAGTTAAACCAGCACATTCGTCGCCAGGAGAACCAGATGTGCACAGGCATGATAGATCATGGAGTTGGAGGAAGAACTCAAGTCTACACGCGATGGATATGAGGAGGAAATAGCAACACTCGTGGAGAAGAATGAAGATCTGAAGAAGAAGTTAAAGGTGTTTATGGGATTTCCCACGACTGGAGGAGAAGATGATGATTGCACTTGCCCGGAGAACTACATCATCATCGATAACACCGACTCGGACCCGGACGATAGCGATGATGACTATGTTGATGAAGCCGGAACTGATATCATGGAGTCTTCAATGGAGCAGTTTTTCTAGTTGACCACCATAATAGTAGTAGTGTTTTCCCCATTTATCTAGTATAGCCCGAGCACTTTTGTAATGATAGTTAGACCATTGTATGCCCTTGTTTTAATTGAAGAAGTGATATTGTTTGCATTTGTCTCATGTGCATATGGCTAGTGTTTTCTCTATAGACCTCATTCTATTCTATATTCTCATCTTTTCTAAACCCTCAGATGCCTCCGAGATGTGACAATGGATTTGCTTTCCCACCGGAGCTCACTCAGTTGATCCAGCAGCAGAATGCGTTGATGCAATTACTAGTCCAGAATCAGAATCAGGGGAACAACAATAACAACAACCCACCACCACCACCTGATGATCACTTAACCCGTTTCCTTAGACTGAATCCGCCGGTGTTCTCCAGTAGCACCGAGCCGATAGTTGCAGATGATTGGCTCCGCAAGACAGGAAGGGAGTTGACCACTGCAGGATGCACAAATGCGGAAAAGGTGTGTTTTTTCGCACATCAGCTTGATGGACCCGCAACATCATGGTGGGAGAATTTCACAGCCACTTGTCCTATCGACATTGTCACATGGGATCAGTTTCAGCAGGCTTTCCGTACTGCCCATGTTTCAGCAGGAGCTATGGCCATGAAGAAGCGTGAGTTTCGCAAATTCCGCCAAGGAGGACGTACTATTGGCCAGTATGTGGATGACTTTAGTAAGCTAGCACGTTATGCCCCAGATGACGTTGCTACGGATCAGCTAAGCAGGAGAAGTTTCTGGAGGGACTGAATGATGAGCTGAGCATGCAGTTGATGGTAGCAACCTTCAACAACTACCAGGAGTTGGTAGATTGTGCTCTCATGATTGAAGGGAAGCAGCAGCAGATTGACAACCGCAAGAGGAAGTATGGACAAGGGAAGTACAATTCTGGAGCTCAGCAGAAGCCACGTTTTACCTCGAAATCGGGAGGACATTTTCAGCATACCCATGGAGGAGGGAGTTCGCACAACCGTAATGGCCCCAAGAATGGTAATGGGAATGGAGGAAGCAATGGCCAGAACTGTACCAACCCATCAACCCCAGCCAAGAGAGACCTGAGCCAAGTCACTTGCTATAAGTGTCAGAAGACTGGACATTATGCCAATGAATGTCCTGAAGCCCAGAATGGAAATGGCAATGGAAGCTCTGGGAAGAAGCCGAACCCTTCCAATAGGGGACAGGTGAACCACGTTAACATGGAGGAGGTTGAAGCTCAGCCAGATGCAGTAATAGGTAAGTTTTTGGTTAAGTCATTTACTGCAATCGTTCTTTTTGATACTGGTGCATCGCATTCATACATATCAAGGGGATTTGTGATAAGTATAAACTGCCCACCGAGGTTCTTAGAACACCTATGTTAGTAAGCTCACCAGGAGCGGAATATATGGCCAGTCAAGGATGTTTCCAAGTGCCATTGAGCATAGGTAGGCATGTTTTCCCCTCGGATTTAATCATTTTGGAATCGCAAGGTTTGGATGTGATTCTGGGTATGGATTGGCTACCGATGTATGGAGGAAACATTGATTGCGCCAGTAAGTCGATTTTGCTTACCACCCCAGAAGGAAGAAGGATCAAGTATGTGTCACGGCATGAGCCGAAGAGGACCCAAGTAAATTCCTTATCAGGACTTGTATTGGAGGAAGTACTAGTGGTGAAGGATTTTCCTAATGTATTTCCAGAAGAGTTGCCAGGCATGCCACCGGATAGAGACATTGAGTTTTTGATTGAGCTTTTGCCAGGCACTGGACCGATATCTAAGAGACCGTACAGGATGCCCGCAAAGGATTTGGAGGAAATTAACAAGCAAATCAAGGAGTTACTGGATAAAGGCTATATTCGCCCAAGTTCTTCACCTTGGGGATCGCTAGTGCTTCTAGTAGAGAAGAAGGATGGATCATTGAGGATGGTTGTTGATTATCGAGGAATGAATGAAGTGACAATCAAGAACAAGTACCCGCTGCCGATGATCAATGATCTGTTTGACCAGTTGCAAGGAGCTAAGGTATTTTCCAAGATCGATCTGCGATCAGGATACCACCAGTTGAATATTCGAGAGCAGGATATACCTAAGACGGCTTTTACCACCAGGTACGGGCTGTACGAGTATACTGTTATGTCATTTGGTCTGACTAACACACCTGCCTATTTCATGAACATGATGAACAAGGTGTTTATGGAGTTTCTGGATAAGTTCGTCATGGTGTTCATTGATGATATTCTAGTCTACTCAAAGAATGAAGAGGAGCATAAGGAGCATTTGCGCTTGGTACTCAGGAAGCTCAGAGAACATCAATTATATGCCAAGTTCAACAAATGTGAGTTTTGGTTGAAGGAAGTTGGATTCCTCGGACATGTTATATCCAGAGAAGGAATAGCAGTAGACCCCACCAAAGTTGTCACTGTGACAAATTGGGAAGCACCAACAAGTGTTGGAGAGATCCGGAGTTTTCTTGGACTCGCAGGATACTACCAGAGGTTCATTGAGAATTCCTCAAAGATTGCGAAGCCCATGACGGAGTTGTTGAAGAAGGACACCAAGTTCAAATGGACTGAAGAATGTGAGGCTAGTTTCCAGGAGTTGAAGAAATGTTTGGTTACATCACCCGTGTTGATTCTGCCAGATCAGCGCAAGGATTATGAGGTGTATTGCGATGCTTCACGTCGAGGACTTGGAGCAGTGCTTATGCAGGAGGGAAGAGTTGTTTCGTATGCCTCACGTCAGCTTAAGCCCCATGAGTTGAATTATGGTACACATGATTTGGAGTTAGCAGCCGTAGTGCATGCACTGAAGACTTGGAGACATTTTCTCATCGGAAATCATTGTGAGGTGTACACGGATCACAAGAGTTTGAAGTACATTTTCACGCAAAAGGAGTTGAATCTCAGGCAAAGGAGATGGTTGGAACTCATCAAGGATTATGATATGAGATTGCATTATCACCCCGGAAAGGCTAACGTAGTAGCCGATGCGTTGAGCCGCAAGGGCCATGTCAACACACTCTTGACCGGAGAGTTACCAAGGGAGTTAGCCGAGGATCTCCGAGAGCTATGTTTGGAGATAGTTCCGAGAGGCTATATTGCCGCATTGGAGATTCAGTCGACTTTAATGGATAGGATAAGAGAAGCTCAGAAGACTGACTAGGAGATTGCTGAGATAAAGGAGAGGATGAGCAAAGGAAAAGCTAAAGGATTTCGTGAGGATCAGCATGATACCTTATGGTTTGAAGACCGCGTTTATGTGCCCAAAGACCCGGAGATCGGGAAGTTGTTTCCGCAGGAGGCCCATGATTCGCCGTATTCGACTCACCCAGGAAATACCAAGATGTATCTGGATTTGAAGGACACTTTCTGGTGGACCGGAATGAAAAAGGATATTGCAGAGTATGTAGCAGTATGTGACGTATGTCAAAGAGTGAAGGCAGAGCATCAGAAGCCAGCAGGATTGCTACAACCATTGCCGATAACCGAATGGAAGTGGGATAAGCTAGGCATGGATTTTATCATGAGATTGCCCAGGACTCGTTCAGGCTATGATTCAATTTGGGTTGTAGTCGATCGATTGACGAAGGTATCTCATTTCATTCCAGTAAAGACCACTTACACCAGTGCTAAGTTGGCGAAGATATACATGACCAGGATCGTATGTCTGCATGGAGTTCCGAGGAGCATCGCATCAGATAGAGGAACCCAGTTTACCTCAAAGTTCTAGAATCAGTTGCATGAAACTTTGGGTACTAGGCTAGAGTTTAGTACAACTTTTCATCCACAGACAGATGGACAGACCGAGAGAGTCGATCATATTTTGGAGGACATGTTGAGAGCTTGTGCACTAGATTATGGATCTAGTTGGGACGACAATTTGCCATATGCGGAGTTCTCTTACAACAACAGTTATCAATCTAGTTTGAAGATGGCCCCTTTCGAAGCCTTGTACGGAAGGAGGTGCAGGACCCCATTGTTGTGGGATGAAGTTGGAGACCGTCAATTGTTCGGACCAGATTTGATTAAAGAGTCTGAACAGAAGGTGAAGTTGATTCGGGATAGGCTCAAGGTAGCCCAGTCCAGGCACAAGAGCTATGCAGATTCTAAACGCAATGAGACAATTTACGAAGTCGGAGACAGAGTTTATCTTCGTGTATCTCCACTTCAAGGAGTTAAGCGCTTTGGAGTTAAGGGGAAGTTAGCGCCACATTTTGTGGGACCCTACAAAGTTTTGGAGCGTATGGGAGAAGTTGCTTACAAATTGGAATTGCCCGAAAGATTGTTAGGAGTTCACGATGTGTTCCACATTTCCCAGTTGAAGAAGTGCCACGCAGAGATGGCTGATATACCGCTGAGAGATACAGTGCCGCTAGAAGCGATTCAATTTGATAGTGATTTGACCTACGAGGAGAAGCCAGTTAAGATTCTCGAGTATGCCAGCCGAGTCACCCGCAGCAAGGTTATCAAGTTTTGCAAAGTTCAGTGGAGCCACCATACTGAAGATGAAGCCACCTGGGAGCGATAGGAAGATCTTTTGAAGGACCACCCTCACCTATTTTCTAGCCAACCCGAATCTCGAGGGCGAGATTCATCTTAAGGGGGGTAGGTTTGTAACATCCCAAATTTTCAATTTGGAATGTTAAACATTAGATCATCATTGTATATCATATTTTATTGCATTTTGGCTTGATCCAGAAATTCTACGCAACTCAAGGACACACGGAGAGAGTTGGGGATTTCGTTATTTTCATATTTGAGTTTCTCAAATTTTGAAAATAGGATCATTTAATTTTATTTATTTTATCATCAATTATTTCTATCATAAAAATATGAGAGAGGGAATAAAATGACTTTCCCAAAAATAAAGAAATGTTGAGGATTTAATAAAAAATCAAATCAGATTTTATTTCGGAGTTTTTGGCTATTTCATTTGAATTTAGGAAAAATTGCACATTTTTCAAAACTGCGTTTTAGGGCCAAGAAAATGTTCAGCTTGTTCTAAATATTTTCTTTAGATGGTAAAATTTTATTTTGGCATTTTTAGAACTTTATTTTATTTTCTAGAATTTTTCTTATTTTCGACGGAATTTTTTTTTTAAAGTTCCGCGCACCCGACCGGGCCAAAGGCCCAACCAAGCCGGCCCAGCGCCGCCCGCCACCCCGGCGCCCCCTTCCCCAAGCCGACCCTGCCCCCTCCCACTCCTTAAATACCGCCCGCCGCCGCCCTCCCCACCCCGCCACCCGACCCGCCCTGCCTCCCGTCGCCGCCGATCGCGTCGCCGCCACCGTTCGCCGCTGCCACCGCCGTTCGTTGCCGTCGCCTCGCCTCCCGCCGCCGCCCGGAGCCCCGCCGGAGCTGCCGGACCTCACCGGAGCCCCGACGAGGTAGCCGCCCGCCGCCCCGGTTTTCTAAAGAAAACCGACTTGTTTTTTTTGAAACCCTAGGTTTTATTTTTATTTTGTTTAGATCGTTTTTTTTGTTTTTTTCGGTTTACTTATTTAACGAGCGTTTGCTCGTTCCTTCATTTTAACAGATGAGTTCATTGTTTAGTTGCACTTAACGAACGTCCGTTCGTTAAACTATTCGCCAGTTTTCCTTTTTCTCGCATTCTCCGCGATTATTCCAGATCGTGATTTCTGATCCGATTTTCGTTTTAGTTTATCTTTTCGCTCGTTTATCGGAATCAGGCGATTCAAGTGCCTAGAGTATCGTCTCAAAACCCTCTTTCCGTTTAACCAACTCAAACAAGTTTTTTCTTCTGTAAAATTTGACTTAGGTCCAGATTAGTAAACAAAGCTTGTTTCTTTTGCCGTTTGACTTTCGTTGCTTCGTTTGATTTGATTCTTTTTGCAAACCAGAGTTCTTAAGTTGAACTTTCTGGTTATATTTCGTATCTGAGTTTTACCCGTGCATTAGATGAGTACTTATTGTATGCTTGTTTGTTTGCGATAGAGTACCCGGAGTGCGTTGCTTGCTACTTCGAATCGCTAGGTTTCACGGATCATCAACAAGGCAAGTAACACTTTGATCATACCTCTTTACTATCCAGTTTTTATTGCATTAGATCAATCTTCAAACAATTGCATGGTTAGGATATGATTAATATGTGGGTTTTGGGAAGTAGATGAGGTAGTGCCTATTACCTGTTATATTATCAAACCCTTGGGAGTTACTTCTACGTTCGCTTATATTGCCATGCTATGCTAGTAGACGTGGATTGGGTGAGTGTATCCATGACAGATGTGAGATTGTTATTTAATGGTTTATTTAAGGTGGCAACTTTAATACACATCTCGGTGGATTGAGGCACCTGGGTATTCCAGCGATTGCCTGTTTTTTTGGACCGCCACCCAGGCTCAAAGGGATCGTGAGATTATTCATGCTAGAAACTTCCGTGTGCAGCCACAAGCTACTATGGGCTCTAGCATAGTTGATTAAGTGGTGCGAACTCTTAAAGTGGTAGACTAGGAGATGTAGGGGAAAGTAAGTGTAACTGTCTACCCGATCGTAAGGTGCTAGCGCTTCTGAAAGACTATGTCTCGGTCATCCGTTTTCTCAAACACCATGTAGTGCGAGAAATCCAACAGAGGAGATCGGGACTTGTGGGGAAAAGTGCGCAAACCTCTGCAGAGTGTACAAACTAATCATGTTTAGCTGTGTCCCCGGTTATGGACATTTTGAGTATCTAGTTCTTGGATTATCATGTGAATCTCATCATGTTACTTTAATTTAATTTGTTGGGTTTAATGGTGATGCTTAATTGGGATTGAGAGGGTGTCTCCCTTCTCAATGTTTAACAACCACCATGATAGTTAAATAAAATTTATTCCTTTGTAGTAGGGATAAATTGGCTTTATGCAAAACTGTAACCATAGAGCTTTCCACCAGCCATATATGCATGTAGAATAGCATTATTCTGTTCATTACTCTCTATGTGTTACATTGCCAGCATATTCCATGTGCTGACCCGTTTCGGGCTGCAACGTTCATGTTGCAGACTTTTCAGACGACGAGTAAGGAGCCTTAGGTCGTGGTCTTATACTCAGTGATGCCGTTGGAGTTGATGGACTCACTTTTCATCCAAGCCTTCCGCTGTTATCGTTATTAGATGGCCTTAAGCCATATTTATTGTAATAAGTTCTCCTTTGAGACATTCGATGTAATAAGTGTGTGATTGCTACTCTGTTATAAATCCTTCAAGTATTGTGCGTGTCAGCATTACTGATCCAGGGATAACACTAAAGCACATAGATCAGACTGTTTGAGGTCTAGTCGCTACAATTGCATCATATATATCATCACCACAAGTTAATGGTATACTAGCTAGCTAAAAATCATTATAGTCGCCATTACCACTATTTAATCATCATAGTCATTACTGCTATCTAATCACCACCAATACCAGCTTATAGAAGAAATATTCACTGTGTACCAGAAGGAAAGATATCATCGAGTTCAACATGATCACTCTTTGAGATTAAGTTCAGGACGAAGAACACGGACATGAGAGGACAAGTACTAAGAGCATGCTAATCACTCATGCTGCTCTCTCTCTCTCAGGTAAAATGGGATAGAACATGTGTAGCTCTCCCGATTCATCATATTGGAGCATGCAGATGAACCTATCTCCTAATTGTGGGTTGCGCTTCTGCTTGTTGACTCCTGGTACTTCTCGTAATCGTGAGGAACATCTAGTACCGGTTTATAGCATGAACCGGTACTAAAGGTGTCAGTGGGCCCCCAGCCTGACCATAGCCTGCAACAGCCACTTTAGTACCGGTTCATGGCTTGAACCAGTACTAAAGGGTCGCCACGAACCGGTACTAATGATCTCCTTCCGCCTAGCCGTTTGTACCGACACTAATGATCACATTAGTTCCGGTTTTGTTACAAACTGGGACTAATGTGCTTCACATTAGGCCCTTTTTCTACTTGTGCCAGCACCATCTCCTCTCAAACCCTAGTTCATCTCTTGTATCCGATTTTTGTCTCAAAACCATAGATTGGTACCTGTGGGTTCCTAGTAGTGTTGATTACTCCTTGTAGTTGATGCTAGTTGGTTTATTCGGTGGAAGATCATATGTTCACATCCTTAATGCATATTAATACTCCTCCGATTATGAACATGAACATGATTTGTGAGTAGTTACATTTGTTCCTGTGGACATGGGAGAAGTCTTGCTATAAGTAGTCATGTGAATTTGGTATTCGTTCGATATTTTGATGAGATGTATGTTGTCTCTCCTCTAGTGGTGTTATGTGAACGTCGACTACATGACACTTCACAATTGTTTGGGCCTAGAGGAAGGCATTGGGAAGTAATAAGTAGATGATGCGTTGCTAGAGTGACAAAAGCTTAAACCCTAGTTTATGAGTTGCTTCGTAAGGGGCTGATTTGGATCCATATGTTTCATGCTATGGTTAGGTTTACCTTAATACGTCTTTTGTAGTTGCGGATGCTTGCAATGGGGGTTAATCATAAGTGGGATGCTTGTCCAAGAAAGGGCAGTACCCAAGCACCAGTCCACCCACATACCAAATTATCAAACTAACGAACATGAATCATATGAGCGTGATGAAAACTAGCTTGACGATAATTCCCATGTGTCCTCGGGAGCGCTTTTCTCTATATAAGAACTTGTCCAGGCTTGTCCTTTGCTACAAAAAGGATTGGGCCATCTTGGTGCACCTTATTTACTTTCATTACTTGTTGTCCGTTACAAATTACCTTATCACAAAACTATCTGTTACTGTTAATTTCAGTGCTTGCAGAGAAAACCTTACTGAAAACCGCTTGTCATTTCCTTCCACTCCTCATTGGGTTCGACACTCTTACTTATCGAAAGGACTACGATAGATCCCCTACACTTGTGGGTCATCAGCTCACACGCCGCATAGGGGACGAAGGGAGGCGCCAGATCACGCACACCGACCGTCGCAGAAGCCGCCGCCGGCCACCAACGACCACCGGATCCCGCCGCCCGCGCAGCCGGGACACCGGATTCACCACCTGCACGGCTGTTAGCCAACCGTGCCTTGCCAATGGAGGCTCCGCTCTAGATCCGGTGTTCCCCACACAGGGCAGGGCAACCGAGGCCCCCGCCGCCACCATCCTTGGCACCCCGGGCTTGCCCGGCGGCTGCCTCAAGCGGCGGCAAGGGAGGGAGGAGGGAAGGGGGTGAGGAGAAGGGGCAGCTAGGGTTGGGAGGAGGTGGCGGCTAGGGTTACTAGTTCGTATCACTGAAACTTAAGAAATTTTCAGTTATTCGTTTGACTCCATAACAAATAATATTTTAAAGATGCTGCCATGGAACACTAGTGTAGAACTGGGCTATAGCACCAGTTCGTAAGGCCCTTTAGTGTTGGTTCTATAACCGGTACTAAAGGGTGGGGAGTAAAGCCCCCCCCCCCCCCTTAGTCCCGGTTCAACACGAACCGCCACTAAAGGGCCACCACGTGGCACGAGCCCACGCCGGGGACTGGGGGACCTTCCAACTGGTACTAAAGCTTTTTTTGAGGTCACCCATCCTCTCACTACTCTAACCTGAGCACGCTTAATTTCCAAGTTCTATTCCTCCGAGTTTCCAAGTCTGC
The DNA here is from genome assembly GCF_018294505.1 of Triticum aestivum. NCBI lineage: Eukaryota > Viridiplantae > Streptophyta > Magnoliopsida > Poales > Poaceae > Triticum > Triticum aestivum. The sequence goes on from NC_057798.1 coordinate 581,932,489, forward strand.
ACTTGTTGTTTACCTCACAATAGTAAGCTGTCAATCCTATTAACCCTCAAGAGTTTAGCTTGAGCATGAAGTCACATGTTTCACCATTTGAGTTTGAAACTATTATTCTAAAAAATAATTATTATTTAGTAACACTAATATTTTTGAATAAGTAGTTCGACCATAGTTTGACCAGATTTGACCATGGTTTGACCACAGTTTGACCAAAATTCAAAAAACTAAAATAATTATTTATTAACACTAATATTTCTTGAATGAGTAGTTTGTCCACAGTTTGACCAGATTTAACAAAAATTCAAAAAAATGAAATTTGAGCATATATCTTTTTTCCTTTTAGTATTTGAGGATTCTAAAAATTTGCAAACAGGCCTACGGCGGTCGAAATCGGATGCGGATTTTCGTGCTGATTTTTTAATATATTATGTGTTTTTGTTTCGACATCGTATGTAAAAGATATGGCCGTTTTACTTTTTCATAACACTTTTTTGCAAAATATGTCCAAATTTAAGTTTTTTAATTTTCCTAAATAATAGATGTAGTAACATAAATACATCTCGAAGGATTTTAATTTTTGAAGTTTTTATCATTTTCTTTTGTTTTTTACAAAACTGAAATGGCGATACACGGGGAGGGGGTGTAGAGTTTGAAAATTGCCTTTAGTCCCGCTTTGTGTCTCCAACCGGGACTAAAGGTTAGACCCCTTTTAGTCCCAGTTTGTGATACAAACCGGGACTATAGTTGGCCCTTTAGGCCCGGTTTGTGTCACAAACCGGGACTAAAGGGGCTCGTGGGGCCCCGGTCTAACGCCAACCTGCCACCACCCCTTTAGTCCCGGTTTGTGACACAAATCGGGACTATAGGTCACAAATGAACCGGCACTAATGCATAGCCGTTCGAACCGGCACTAATAGTCACATTAGTGTCGGTTCATTTACAAACCGGGACTAAAGGGCTGAACATTAGGCCCTTTTTCTACTAGTGGAATTACCCTATTGGAATGAAATTGATTGGACTAATCCGCAAATGTAAATATCATTGTCTTAACTTGAAACTTAGTGTTATCTCCGTGTATTAATTAATTTACTTCCATCACATGATACATATAAATATTATTAAGTGTACTTTGTATCACATTGTTATGATCAATTTAATAATTCTTCTAACAAATTAGGAGAAATATCAGTTTTAGTGACCTATTTTGAGTTCTCTTTAACAAAACTTAATAGATCAATTTATGGTTTTGGTTACTTTTTGTTAGCTTGTTCACACAATATGTCATTAGGATACAGTGATGTCAGCCAAACTAAAGTTTCCATTCCAGATAATAAAGATCGGGAGTGTATTTGAAAATCTACATTAGACGTTGGTCATGTATGAGCTGTTTTGGATGGGTGTTCAGAGTACAAAAGCCGATACTTACAGATATCAGCTTTGATGGATTATTGAAGTTGCCTTACAGATGTTGACCTTAAGTACATTAAATATCTTCAATGTGACTGATATAAGGGAACAGTGTTTCAATTTGTCAGAAGATAGGAAAGTCAATCTTTATGGCAATGATTTGCAAAAAGTGTTTGGCATCCCTTGTGAACAAACATAGATCAATGTAGATGATGATTAGACATGGGTCGGTTCTTTCGAGGATAATATCAGTATGATTGGAAATTATAGTCATAGTCTTGAATAAGTTGAGAATTTTTTGGGAATGGAGTTAACAATAAAATCGAGTCAAGCTAAAAAGACATTGTTAGAGGCAACACGTGTTATATTTATTACAAGACATTTGATAGCCCCATCATCAGAACCGTCTACACAACTGTTGACTATTGGTCAGCTCTTTATAGGAGTGAATACATAGCTTATTATAATTGGTGTGGGTGTGCAATGAACTTTCGTGTTGGTGCTATTAGCGACCCAAAGCAACAGATGAAGTCAAATAGTCATGTTATTTTTTTTCATGGTTGTCATTAGTTTTTGCAAGTAAGTTATCTTGTGATTCATAATATTTGAAATGACATATTGCTAGTATAAGTTTATCTTTGTGCCAATCGTTTTCATTGACAATCAAGTTCTTACTAGTCGGAGGACATATAATGAACTTCTAAGAATTACAAATTATGATAATCCGCAGAAAAAAGATATAATTTGTAGTTCACAAGAGACACCTAATAGTTTAACAAAAACGACACCCAAGCACCAAAACTGCACCATGTAGCGTCCGGTTCCCCCTATGTGTGTTAGCGCCACAACGAGCAAGTAGAGCGAGGGAACCGCTGCCATGGCAGCAAAGGGCCAGAACACTACCATGGCAGCGAGACCGGTCCAAGATGGCTACCTGACAAGGAGAATCTCCAGCAGGCCCAAGCGAATCGTCCAACCCAACAGAAGGTTCGTTGGGCCAGAGTGGGCCCACTGGCTGCATCGCCACTGGCTACTTATTCCACGGGTGTCGATTGACTCGGCATCCAGAAGGATCAGACAAAGGAACGGCGGCTCTACTCTCTCACCTACTTTCCCCTTTCATTTCTTCATTAGCAAGAACACCCATGGTGATGTATGAACTGAGTTGAATCCTTGTGAGTGTAATAGATCGATCCGATACCCTAACATCCTGGTATTAGAGACCACCACCACCACCTCCCTCCATAGCGGCACCCTGGAAACTCGTCAACGCTTCCACCCGCAGCAAGTCCTCCTCACCACCATGGATCCGGCACTCAAGGAGTACCTCGACAAGCTTCATCAGGACGCGAAGAGCGACTCCGCAAGCGTCCTCAAGCAGTTGCAGGCGCAGTCATCGCAGATCGAAGATCTCCTTCACTAGTAACCCGATCTAGAAGCCCGCTTCGCCAAGCTGGAGTCCAAGGTTGCCCTGGTATAGTCGACTCCTCCCCAGCCGGCTGCATCGCCTTCGTCGAGTGGAGCGACGACCCAAGTCCCTCCACCATCGTTGCTTTAAGCACGAGGACTGCTCAACGGGTCTAACAGCCACGGCGATGCCAATCTCACCGGAGGGGCCCCCGTTGGTGACCATCGAGTCACCGGCGGCACTCCCGGTCACGGGTATGTCTCACCACCTATCGCTCGCTCCGCCCGACCCCATATCATCATCCTTCCTCGCCAATTTGGGCCAGACCCCTTCCCCCATGAGTTTTCCTCTGTTCAACAGCGAGAACCCACAACTATCGAAAACGCTCTGTGAGCAGTATTTTCAGATGTTTGCCGTTCACGATACCTATCACGTTCATATGGCAATTCTGAATTTCTCCAGTCCTGCGGGCATCTGGCTCCAGTCAGTTCGGAAGAAACTAATCTGACTTGATTGGGAGTCATTCACGTCCTTGCTCTGCACCCTATTTGGACGTGATAAACATTAGATGCTTATCCGTCAGTTTTATGCCATCAAGAAGCATACTACTGTCGTTGATTTTATTGAGCGATTTGAATCACTGATGAATCACCTCATTTCCTACTCTGAAAGTACTCACCTGTAAGGGAATATTTATCCCTAAGGTGTTTTGGTGATTGATGACAATGCTTTTGCGGACTAATCGTGTGCGTTGAGTTTTTCAGAGATTCATTCTTTGGCACGAGACGATTCCCTCCCCTCGGAGTGTTATTCAAGATGGTGTAGCTCTTTTGGTTCTATTTTGGTGGACTAGTTTCGTAGGAGTCACCGTATTATCAAGAGGGAGTCCGCTTTGGTAAGGCTAGGGTGGCATCAACACGTACACATCCTTGTCACACCCTTTGAGCCTTTCCGCTTCAATGGAGAGCTCGTTCCCCTTCACATGTGCATCATTTGGTCCCAGCGGTAGTACCGCAGACCACAGCGGTAGTACCACCCGAGTGCTACAAGCGGCAGTACCACTCCATAGTGGTAGTACCGCTTGAAGCCCTCCACCGTAGTACCGCTGCGGCTCCGTGCTCCTGCTGCCTCAACTCGAGGGCTCTTTTCTCGTGTCAGGTTTTGCGGCACTAGTTGCGGCAGTAGAGGCGGTAGTACCGCTCTTAAGCGGTAGTACCGCCCTTACCACCACGGTAGTACCGCTATGGGTCCAGGTCCTCCCTTTGATCCTCGCTCCCCTCTTCTGTGCGGCAGTACCGCGAGTTGGGATGGTAGTACCGCTGGCCACAGCGGTAGTACCGCCCACCCCTGTGGTAGTACTGCTCTCTGCGGGACTGCTTTGGGGGGTAACGGTTGGATTGTTCCCCCCACTATATAAGGGGGTCTTCTTCCCCAAATTGACCTACCTCTTCCCCCAAAAGCTCCATTGTTGCTCCAAGCTCCATTTTCGCCCGATCTCTCTCCCTAGCCAATCAAACTTGTTGATTTGCTCGGGATTGGTTGAGAAGGCCCCGATCTACACTTCCACCAAGAGAAATTTGATTCCCCCCACTAATACCTAGCGGATCTTGTTACTCTTGGGTGTTTGAGCACCCTAGACGGTTGAGGTCATCAAGGAGGCATAGTCCATTGTGGTGAAGCTTTGTGGTGTCGTTGGGAGCCTCCAATTAAGTTGTGGAGATTGCCCCAACCTTGTTTGTAAAGGGTCAGTCGCCGCCTTCAAGGGCACCAATAGTGGAATCACGGCATCTCGCATTGTGTGAGGGCGTGAGGAGAATACGGTGGCCCTAGTGGCTTCTTGGGGAGCATTGTGCCTCCACACCGCTCTAATGGAGACGTACTTCCCCTCAAAAGGAAGGAACTTTGGTAACACATCCTCGTCTCCATCGGCTCCACTCTTGGTTATCTCGTGCCTTTACTTGTGCAAGCTTATTTGTGTTGTATCCCTTGCTTGCTTGTGTACTTGTTGTTGTTGCATCATATAGGTTGCTCACCTAGTTGCATATCTAGACAACCTACTTTGATGCAAAGTTTAATTTGGTAAAGAAAAGCTAAAAATTGTTAGTTGCCTATTCACCCCCCCCTCTAGTCAACTATATCGATCCTTTCATCACCCATATTTTTCCTGACCCGTTTTGTCGAGGGATTACGACCGGACATTTGTGCGGTAGTGCTTGTGCAGCGACCACCTGACCTGGACACGGCATGTTCGCTGGCCCTACTTCAGGAGGAAGTGGCCGACGGCGACCTGCCCTACAAGCGCTTCTCCAATGCCAACCAGGGGCCAAGCCACATTGCCAGGTTAACTCCACCCTCCTTCTTCAGTAGACCAGCAACTGGCTCTGAAGACAGGCACAGGACTGACGCAGCTCGGGCTATGTCTGAAGCAAGCAAAATCGCAGTGCTCCGTCAATTTTGCCGAGCAAAGGGCTCTCTTTCAAATGCGGCGAATGTTGGGGCAAGGACCACGTATGCCTACCAACGGTACAGATGCACATCGTGGACGAATTGCTCGCCATGTTCAGCCTGGATGATCCAACTAGTGACTCCCCACCCGACTCGCCTATTTCTGAAGAAGAGAACCTATGCACCCTCTCACGTCAGGCTGAAGACGGTTCATCAGATCCCGGTGTCCTGCAACTGCAAGCATGGATACAAGGGCATGAGATACTGCTGTTGGTGGACTCTGGCAGTTCAACATCATTTGTTGACAGCTCTCTAGCAGCCAAACTTATTGGAGCCACTCCCCTGCCGAGACCGTGCCGTGTGCGAGTTGCAGATGGAGCCACCATTCCATGCACTCGTTACATACCTGCATGTCAGTGGATCACACAAGGGCACGAGTTTCAAACAGATTTCTAAATTCTCAAGCTGGGATCGTATGATCCTATCCTTAGTATGGACAAGCTCCGCAAGCACAGCCCTATGAACATCAATTGGATTGAACAATACCTGACAGTTACTACACCAGGAGGGCAACTAAAATTGACTGTAGTTTCTTCAGATCAAACTCAATGTTCAGTCATCTCAGCTCCGGAACTGCTCAAAGCTTGTAAGCAAGGCTCAATAGCTCATGTCCTCCTCCTGAACTCGCTGGATGGGAGCAGCAAAACTGACACACCAATTCCAACTGAAGTTCTTCGTTTTCTGGAGCACTTCACCGATGTATTTGAAGACCAAAGATGCCTCCCTCCATGACGCGAATGTGATCATAGAATCCCTCTGATGGTGGGTGCACAACCAGTCAACTCGCGACTTTACAGATACAAGACTGAACTCAAGACAGAAATCGAGCATCAGGTGCAAGAGTTGCTCGATGCCGGCGTCATTCAAAAGAGCTCCAGCCCAGTCTCATCCCCAGCACTCCTTGTCAAAAAGAAAGACGACACCTGGTGTCTCTGTGTTGATTATCGACGACTCAACTCCATGACAGTGGTCAGCAAGTACCCCATTCCCCTCATCGATGAACTGTTGGACGAACTTGCGGCCGCCAAGTGGTTCTCCAAACTGGACCTATGCGCGGGGTTTCATTAGATCAGAATGGCCAAGGGCGAAGAATACAAGACGTCCTTCCAAACCCATTCCAGCCACTGGGAGTACCGCGTCATGCCTTTTGGGGTCGCCGGAGGACCAGCCACATTCAACGGCGCCATAAACACTACTCTCCGCCCAGTAAACCATGTTTGCGCCATCTCATTCTTCGATGATATTCTCATCTTCAGCAAAACTCTGAAAGAGCACATCCAGCACATCTCGCAAGTGCTACAGTTGTGCCAACCCCAGCAAGATTCAGACGATCGAGAACTGGCCAACACCCACTTGTACCAAGGAGTTACGTGGTTTCCTCGGGCTGGCAGGATACTACAAGAAGTTTGTTCAACATTTTGGGATCATTGCACGACCGCTCTTCACTCTGCTTAAGAAGAACCATCAGTTTGTGTGGACCAGTGATACACAGCAAGCCTTCGACGCTTTGAAGCAGAAGCTGATCACAGCCCCTCTACTGCAGTTGCCTGATTTCAAGAAAACGTTCACCATTGACACGGATGCTTGCGCCTACGGGGTGGGTGTAGTTCTCCAGCAAGAAGGCCACCCTATAGCCTACATGAGCAAACCTCTCGGTCCCAGGAACAGAGGGATGTCCACTTATGGAAAAGGAATGCATGGCAATTCTTATGGCTATTGAATAGTGGCGTCCCTACCTGCAGAATGAAGAGTTCATCATCCGCACAGATCAGCGCAGTCTGATCCACCTCGACGACCAACACCTATCCACCTCTGGCAACAAAAAGCTTTCACTAAGCTTCTTGGTCTATGTACAAAATTTGTTACCGCCCAGGCGCCACTAACACAGTTGCAGATGCCCTGTCACAGCGAGCACCAGATGCAACAGCAACAGCAATCTCAGTCTGCAAACCGGTGTGGCTGGATGACATTCTTGCAAGCTATGAAAACAACCCCCAAGTTCAGAAGATCATCAGCGACCTCACTCGACGACCGGACCCCAATCAACGTTTCTCCATGCGCGATGGTCTGCTATACTTAAGAGAAAGACTCTGGTTGGGTGGTTCCCCTGCTCTCCAACAACGCATGCTCCATGCCTTCCACGACAGCATGGTGGGCGACCACTCCGGCGTGCCAGTCACATATCGCCGCCTCCGCCATCTCTTCGCTTGGCCCAAGATGAAAGAGCACACCAAGAGGTATGTCCAGTCCTGCCCCACTTGTCAGCAGGCCAAACCAGAGCGTGTGTGCTACCCCGGCCTGCTCAAACCTCTCCTAATTCCAGACGGCGCGTGGAAGGTAGTCACCATGGATTTCATCGACGGGCTGCCATCCTCAGGCAAGTTCTACTGCATTCTTGTCGTGGTTGATAAGTTCACGCGCTACGCGCATTTCTTGGCCCTTAGTCGCCCCTTCACAGCAGCAAAAGTAGCTCATTCCTACCTGGAGAACGTCTACAAACTGCACGGACTCCCCGAAGCTATCGTCTCCGACAGAGACCCAATTTTCACCAGTAGTTTTTGGCGCAAGCTCTTCAAGACAATTGGCACTGAACTCAACATGAGCACACCGTACCATCCGCAAACTGACGGACAAACGAAGCGCTACAACCAGTGCTTGGAAATTTTCTCCGATGCTTCACCCATGCCAACCCCAACAAGTGGCATCAGTACTTGGCCCTTGCGGAGTTCCGGTACAACTCCAGCTTCCACTCTGCTCTTAACACTTCCCCCTTCGTCGCCCTCTACGGTCACGAGCCTCGCCATTGGGGAATTGAAGCTGCTTCAACAAGCAAGATCCCACAACTCAAAGACTGGCTCGAAGAGCGGAAGCACATGCAGCAGGTCATCTTAGAGCACCTCCACCGTGCTCGCAATATCATGAAGAACCAAGCGGACAAGAAGTGCACTGATCGCTCATTCCAAGTGGGCGGCTCCGTCTTCGTCAAGCTGCAACCATACGTCCAGACAACGGTGGTATGCCGCCCCAACCACAAGCTCTCCTTCCGCTATTTCGGTCCCTACAAGATCGTCCGCGTCGTCAACACCGTCGCCTACGAGCTCGAGCTACCTGCCGGCCGCCAAGGTCCACCCCGTCTTCCACTTGTCACAACTCCGCCGGGCTCTCTCTCCCACCACCCAAGTCGAGACGGCGCTGCCAATTCCGACCGACGAGCCATTGAAGCCGGTGGAGATCATCAACACAAGATGGCGCCAAACCCCGCAAGGCAGGCGTGAACAACTGCTCGTGAGCTGGTCCGATCCATCGATCCTGGACGCCAAGGCCATGCGCGAACGCTACCCCATGCTGCCGGCTTGGGGACAAGCCGGCTCTCAAGAAGGAGGGGATGTCAGCGCCACGACGAGCAAGCAGAGCGAGGGAACCGCTGCCATGGCAGCAAAGGGCCAGAACACTACCATGGTAGCGAGACCGGCCCAAGATGGCTACATGGCAAGGAGGATCTCCAGCAGGCCCAAGCGAATCGTCCAGCCCAACAGAAGGTTTGTCGGGCCAGAGTGGGCCCACTGACCGCATGGCCACTGGCTACTTATTCCACTGGCGTCGATTGACTCGGTATCCAGAAGGATCAGGCAAAGGAACGGCGGCTCTCCTCTCTCACCTACTTCCCCCTTTCCTTTCTTCCTTAGCAAGAACACCCATGGTGATGTATGAACTGAGTTGAATCCTTGTGAGTGTAATAGATCGATCCGATACCCTAACAGTGCGAGCCCAGCAGGAGGTGAAAGAGGAGGAGCCCGCGGCGACGGTGCGGCCGCTGCAGGAGGAGCAGGCGGCGGCGGCGGGGAAGGGCCCCGCGTAGTCGCTACCGCGGCAGCCGCTGGCGGAGAGCAAGAACATGGGGCGGCCAGTGGCTGAGCTGCACGACGCGGCAGGTGCGCATCTACGCGTACATCGACCCGGAGACCAACGCCTTCGACAAGACGCAGACAGACAAGCTCACGGCCTCACGGTCATGCTCGACCCCACCGAGTTCGTCTGGACCGACGAGACATGCCAGATGGTCTACAACGAGTTCCAGGACCTCGTCGACCACGAGGTAAACAAACTAACCATACCACCATTCGTGCATTACGTGGCAAAATGGACATTTCCATGTTCATCTACTTCTGATACATTAAAATTACCAAAAATTTGGAAACCAGCTTCATGTAGCAGAATTTTCTAGCATGGTAGCAAGAAATGCTGGAGTATATACTAGTCATGCCATGTTGACTTTAAAAAAAATAGTGGGAGTGCCGGCCTGTACCAGCGTTTTGATTTTCGGCCGAAAAAACTAAATTTCGGCCGAATTTTGGCCATCTCGCCTGGGCCCGGTATATGGGCCTTTCGTCCGAATTATTTGGCCCAGTTTGAATTTATTTGCCCGGCCCAGCTTCTAGGGCCTTCATGTTACGCTTCTGCTCATATAAAAGCACGAACGCAAATGTCCCAACCCTAGAATCGCTGTTTTTCCTCTCGCTCCTCCTGTGGGCGGCGCCGCCGCTGCGCACAGAACACATCCTCGCCAGCGTAGCTTCTCCGGCGTCCGGCCAACGCGCTCACTAGCCTCCCGCCTTCCTCCACATCTCCTCGCCTCCACCCCATCCAGTTCGTGCCATTCGCTGCTCCAAGACAAGGGCATGGCGCTCGGCGGCTGCAGCAACGAAGCTGATGGTGCACGAGCCAACCATGAAGGCAGTAGCACGGGGCAGCGACATCAGCATGGAGGGCGTCCTCTTGTTTGGGAAGGTACAAGCTTTCTTGATGCGTATACATCTCAATCAAGTGCGTAGATGCAGTTTCAGTTTCAGTACGTAGATGCAGTTTCAGTACTTGTGCTTCTTTAGATGAATGAGAGGCTGCAATATCATACAGGGGTAAGAAAAACTCAGTCTTGATGATTTGAACAGAGTAGTGGCATCATTAATCTGAAATACACATGCATCTTGTAGTCACCAAGGATTCTGACAATGTTTTGACTTGGTATATAATCTGAAACGTACATGCATTTGGTAGTCAAAAAGGTTGCCCACGATCTTGTAATAGAAAAGTGGTTACAACCAGTGGCTTGTGCACAAAATTAAAGCTTTTATTATCACATCCAACCACTGGCTTGTATATTTGCAGAAGCATCCCATGTTTGAATCGATCATTTATTTAGATCTACAACGCGTCCAATATAAACTTCAGTTGTGTTTGTGTATTTAACTAAGTAGTTGTTGACCACTGATTAATTTCAATGTCCAGCGGTACTAGAGCATCAGCTTGTATATAAATTATTTATTCCTTAGTATCTAAACTAGATAATCTGTCTGTACTGTTTTTGTTCCTCATTCATATCAGGACACCCTAGTAAGAAAGGTTTGCTTTCTTAGCTGTCTACTCTTTATAACTGACCGTCGTTCTTTTGTCATGTGATTTTCAGGTAATGGAACTGCAAATAGGAGTGGCAGCGGCGACCAGGATGCAAATGGAACCACTTCCATCGTGTGACCAAGCATCGTGTGACCAAGCAAAGCATAGTAATACCTTTCCAAGGTCTTTGGGAACCACTTCCATTTGCATCCTGGTCGCCGCTGCCACTCCTATTTGCAGTTCCATTACCTGAAAATCACATGACAAAAGAACGACGGTAAGTTATAAAGAGTAGACAGCTAAGAAAGCAAACCTTTCTTACTAGGGTGTCCTGATATGAATGAGGAATAAAAACAGTACAGACAGATTATCTAGTTTAGATACTAAGGAATAAATAATTTATATACAAGCTGATGCTCTAGTACCGCTGGACATTGAAATTAATCAGTGGTCAACAACTACTTAGTTAAATACACAAACACAACTGAAGTTTATATTGGACGCGTTGTAGATCTAAATAAATGATCGATTCAAACATGGGATGCTTCTGCAAATATACAAGCCAGTGGTTGGATGTGATAATAAAAGCTTTAATTTTGTGCACAAGCCACTGGTTGTAACTACTTTTCTATTACAAGATCGTGGGCAACCTTTTTGACTACCAAATGCATGTACGTGTCAGATTATATACCAAGTCAAAACATTGTCAGAATCCTTGGTGACTACAAGATGCATGTGTATTTCAGATTAATGATGCCACTACTCTGTTCAAATCATCAAGACTGAGTTTTTCTTACCCCTGTATGATATTGCAGCCTCTCATTCATCTAAAGAAGCACAAGTACTGAAACTGCATCTACGTACTAAAACTGAAACTGCATCTACGTACTTGATTGAGATGTATACGCATCAAGAAAGCTTGTACCTTCCCAAACAAGAGGACGCCCTCCATGCTGATGTCGCTGCCCCGTGCTACTGCCTTCATGGTTGGCTCGTGCACCATCAGCTTCGTTGCTGCAGCCGCCGAGCGCCATGCCCTTGTCTTGGAGCAGCGAATGGCACGAACTGGATGGGGTGGAGGCGAGGAGATGTGGAGGAAGGCGGGAGGCTAGTGAGCGCGTTGGCCGGACGCCGGAGAAGCTACGCTGGCGAGGATGTGTTCTGTGCGCAGCGGCGGCGCCGCCCACAGGAGGAGCGAGAGGAAAAACAGCGATTCTAGGGTTGGGACATTTGCGTTCGTGCTTTTATATGAGCAGAAGCGTAACATGAAGGCCCTAGAAGCTGGGCCGGGCAAATAAATTCAAACTGGGCCAAATAATTCGGACGAAAGGCCCATATACCGGGCCCAGGCGAGATGGCCGAAATTCGGCCGAAATTTAGTTTTTTCGGCCGAAAATCAAAACGCTGTTGTCACACCGCAGGGAGCTCCACTGTCGGAGTACACGCTTCGTCTGATCGGCTCTGATCTTGAGCACTACATCCGCAAGCTGCTCGACGACGGGGAGATTAAGTACAACATGAGGTACAGGGTGCTCAATTTCAGCATGGGCAAACCCCGCGTCAAATTCAACAGCAGCCAGATCCCAGATGTAAAATAGATACATACAACTATGCTAGCTGACGAGTTGTCGAGTTGTATCTACGCACTTGCTGTTCCATAAAAAAGAAGCATTACTAGAGCATTCCAAAGTCATGACCGCAGTTGCACATATACAAAACAATACATTGGCTGTCGACAGCATCTTGTCCATAAACCTTCCACCTGAAAGAGAGGCTGAGCAAACTAGGGTCTAAAGATAATTCATTTGGGGGGTCGTGAGTACCAAGATAGGCTACTAGTTTATCTTAAAATCACTACAACGAGTTGTGCTGACAAATAACAATACCACGGGAAACCCTCTCAGTTTTGCTAGTTGAGAAAGGAGAGGTCTTCTGTAATTCTGTAGATAATCTCATTCCATGGAAGGAATAATCTTGTAAAGTTTGAAATCATCACTCCATGGCCTGAATTGGTCCTCATTCGTAATATTCTACAGAGGAAGAGAGTAAATTGTTAGGGAGTCGGATATTTCATAGGGAAGCCCATCTATATAAGAAGAAAAAGACGATGCCACATGCTGATAAAAATTAAGCAATATGAAGGAATCAGTTTTGTGTCTCCCCAAAGTTCTTCCTTCCAGCACATCGTTTCCTAATCCTCCTAAGTCCTCATTCACAATGTCGTGCCTTCCTGGCCATCCTAATCACGTAGCTATCCTCTTGTAAACTAGGTTTGTACCATAACTTTTCAAAATTAGCAACAAGAAAAACTCATACTGATGCACCATGGCTGCTAGTTCTTTGTAACTCCATGCCAGTAAGAACATATGGCAAACTAATGCTTCAAATAAACTCATTAACAATGATTTATACCATACCGGCATGATATTTAACAGGTTAATATTGTGTTGTCTCCGTTAAAAAATAACCTAAACACAAAATAAATAGATTGTTCTAACTGGGAGTAGGTAAAAGATATTACAATTCAGTTAACAACAGGTTGAGCCATTATTGTTAGAGGTTTCATACTATGCAGGCATGCAAAAAGGGTTATTACGAAAAAAAATTCAAAGAAATGGGGTATGAATGAGGTTACCTCCATCCAGAAGAAAAATCCACGCAACAGAGCTAATTGATTGGGTTTGCTGGTGCTTTCTACACGTACTTGTTTCGCAAGATCTGGAGTTAAATATTAAACAACGGGTTAATTAATACTACAACATGTAATCCATCACATTAGAGAACATAAGCAGTGTTTATTAAACAGCCACATACCACATTACTTCAAACCAGGTACGTACCAATATGATTTGCTACTACTTTTCGTCTTAGGCTGGTCATAGTGAGGAGTAACTTAGACTAGTGTCATGCATATGACACTAGTGTAAGTTACTACCTCCATAGTGCAAAGTAACATAGTAGTAGTATCATAGATTGCTTCATTTATTATCTCATAGACTCATTTTGCAGCCTTATTGGGAAAGGCAACTTCTCAAGCAAAACAGCCATTTATTATACTGTAGCAACTATAATAAATATGTTGGGAATTTATCTTTGCACTCCCATCGTGTCGCAGACCTTTGGACCTGTGCTGAAAGTTAATTAAGTTACTCAATTGTTAAGTCTACACAGCGCATTCGTTATCAGTATATATTACTCCACAGCAAACTATTTCAGGCATTTGTTTGTTTTAGTGGGCCCTGGAAAAACTTGATTCATCATTAAAAAAGAAGAACCGAGTTGTCCGGTTAACATACGTAAAACTCAGCTAAAAACGTCATAACAGCCCACACACGAAACAGCGGCCCTTGATCGAGTTTTGCAGAGATGCGAAGACACTAGCCTTGTCTCGAATTGGGAAAAGTGTCACTTTATGGTTAATGAAGGCATTGTCTTGGGGCATAAGATCTCCGAGAGAGGTATTGAAGTAGACAAAGCTAAAGTTGATGCGATTGAAAAGATGCCATGCCCCAAGGACATAAAAGGTATAAGAAGTTTCCTTGTTCATGCTGGTTTTTATTGGAGGTTCATTAAGGACTTTTCTGAAATCTCTAGGCCTCTGACTAATTTATTGCAAAAAGATATTCCTTTTGTCTTTGATGATGATTGCGTAGAAGCATTTGAAATACTTAAGAAAGCTTTGATCACTGCACCTATTTTTCAGCCACTTGATTGGAATTTACCTTTTGAAATTATGTGTGATGCTAGTGATTATGCTGTAGGTGTTGTTCTAGGGCAAAGAGTTGATAAGAAATTGAATGTTATTCAGTATGCTAGTAAGACTCTTGATACTACCCAGAGAAATTATGCTACTACTGAAAAAGAATTCTTAGCAGTTGTGTTTGCATGTGATAAGTTTAGACCTTATATTGTTGATTCCAAAGTTACTATTCACACTGATCATGCTGCTATTAAATATCTTATGGAAAAGAAAAATGCTAAGCCTAGGCTCATTAGATGGGTTCTCTTGCTCCAAGAATTTGATTTGCATATTATTGGTAGAAAATGAGCTGAGAACCCCGTTGCAAACAAGTTGTCTAGGTTAGAGAATGTTCTTGATGACCCACTGCCTATTGATGATAGCTTTCCTGATGAACAATTAGCGGTCGTTAATGCTTCTCGTACTGCTCCGTGGTATGCTGATTATGCTAATTACATTGTTGCTAAGTTTATACCTCCTAGTTTCACATACCAGCAAAATAAAAAGTTCTTTTATGATTTAAAACATTACTTTTGGGATGACCCACACCTTTATAAAGAAGGAGTAGATGGTGTCATTAGACATTGTGTACCTGAGCATGAATAGGAACAGATCCTACGCAAGTGTCACTCTGAATCCTATGGAGGACACAACGCTGGAGATTGAACTGCACAGAAGGTACTGCAATCTGGTTTTTATTGGCCTACTCTCTTCAAATATGCACGTAAGTTTGTATTATCTTGTGATGAATGTCAAAGAATTGGTAACATTAGTAGACGTCAAGAAATGCCTATGAATTACTCTCTTGTTATTGAACAGTTTGATGTCTGGGGCTTTGATTATATGGGACCCTTTCCTTCCTCTAATGGTTATACACATATTTTAGTTGCTGTTGATTACGTTACTAAGTGGGTAGAAGCTATTCCAACTAGTAGTGCTGATCATAACACTTCTATTAAGATGCTTAAAGAAGTTATTTTTCGAGGTTTGGAGTCCCTAGATATCTTATGACTGATGGTGGCTCACATTTTATTCATGGTGCTTTCCGTAAGATGCTTGCTAAGTATCATGTTAATCATAGAATCGCATCTCCTTATCATCCGCAGTCCAGTGGTCAAGTAGAGTTGAGCAATAGAGAGCTCAAATTAATTTTGCAAAAGACTGTCAATAGATCTAGAAAGAATTGGTCGAAAAAACTTGATGATGCATTATGGTCCTATAGAACTGCATACAAAAATCCTATGGGTATGTCTCCATATAAGATGGGTTATGGAAAAGCTTGTCATTTACCTCTGGAACTTGAGCATAAAGCATATTGGGCTATTAAAGAGCTCAACTATGAATTCAAACTTGTCGGTGGGAAGAGGTTGTTTGACATTAGCTCACTTGATGAATGGAGAACCCAAGCCTATGAGAATGCCAAACTATTCAAAGAAAAAGTCAAACGCTGGCATGACAAAACGATACAAAAGCGTGAGTTTAACGTAGGTGATTATGTGTTGTTATTCAACTCTCGTTTAAGATTTTTAGTAGGAAAACTTCTCTCTAAATGGGAAGGTCCTTACGTTATCGAGGAGGTCTATCGTTCTGGTGCCATAAAAATCAACAACTTCGAAGGCACAAGTCCGAGGGTGGTGAACGGTCAAAGAATTAAAAATTATATTTCAGGTAATCCTATCAATGTTGAAACAAATGTTATTGAAACCGTAACCCCGGAGAAATATATAAGGGACACTTTCCAGAATGTTTCAGACTCTGAAAAGGAATAGGTATGTGGTACGGTAAGTAAACCTACTCCAAAACAATTCTAATGGCAATTTTTATCAGTTTTGGAATATTTAAGAATTTTAGGAAGAAAGAAGTAGTCCGAGAGGGACACAAGGCCCCCACGAGAGTGGAGGGCGCGCCCACCCTTACTGGACGCGCCCCCTGTCTCGTGGACACCTCGTGTGCCTCCCGGACTCCGTTTTCTTGCACGTTACATATTTTGGTCGGTAAAAAATCATTATATAATATCCCGAAGGTTTTGACCACCGTATCATGCAAATATCCTTTGTTTTCGTTTCGAGCTGTTCCTGTTGCAGATTAAGAGCAAGATGTCTTCCCATGAGTCAGTCGGGGAGAGTCGGGTGTCTCAACCAACACCAGGACCAGGAGCAAATAGCGATGCTTATCACTTTGGACCATCAACGGAGGATGAGATGGAGGCCGACTTGAAAAGGATAGATGCCATGGAGGAAGATCAAGATGTTACCTCTCATCTCCAAGCAGAATTCATGACGAGGGAACTACATAGCTCGGCTATTCCAAATTCGGTCATCCCTTCCAACTTTAGATTTCTTTCTTATGAAAATATGAAAAAGAGCATCACTTGTTCTCCAGAAGCTATGCAGCATCCTTGGGTAAAGGGAGCATTAACCGTTATGGGAAAGCTCCATAAAGAAATATGGACCTCAAACAACAAGTCAAGAAGCTCGAGGAGGAGAACCATATCCTGAGGGGCATCATCGCCAAGAAGATCATAACACAAACTGTGAAGAAGGAGACATAATCACATGGGTATGAGCACTCCCCTTGGTAACTGCCAAGCTTGGGGGAGGTGCCCCGGTATCGTATCACCATCACACTCCTATCTTTACCGTCTTATTTAGTTTGATCCTTTTAGTAGTATCTTGATCTAGTAGATTGAAGTTTTTAGTATCAAGTAGTTTTGAGTTTTGCTTTGTGATCTCTTTATGTAATCGAGTCCGTGAGCTATCTATAATAAATATTAGTGTTGAGTCAAGGGCTTTGCTATGTTTCTATGATCTTGAGAAAGTAGAGAATAAAAGAGTCCATATTGATCCTATGGTTAGTGATGACTTCACACATAGAAAGTATGAGGCATAAAAGTTGTTGAGAGTTGGCAAACGTAGTCTTGGTCATCGCTGCAATTAATAGGAAGTAATAAGGAAAGAGAGGTTCACATACAAATATATTATCTTGGACATCTTTTATGATTGGGAGCACTCATTAAGTATAACATGCTAAAAGAGTTGACGTTGGACAAGGAAGACAACGTAATGGTTTATGTTTTCTCACATCTCAGTCAAAGTATATTGTCATTGACCTTCCGAACATGTTGAGCTTGCCTTTCCCCCTCATGCTAGCCAAATTTCTTGCACCAAGTAGAGATACTACTTGTGCTTTCAAATATCCTTAAACCCAGTTTTGCCATGAGAGTCCACCATACCTACCTATGGATTGAGTAAGATCCTTCAAGTAAGTTGTGATGTTGCAGGCAATAAAAATTGCTATCTAAATATGTATGACTTATTAGTGCAGAGAAAATAAGCTTTATACGATCTTGTTGTGGAAGTAATAAAAGCGACGGACTGCATAATAAAGGTCTACATACAAGGGGCAATATAAAGTGACGTTCTTTTGCATTAAGATTTCATGCATCCAACCCTAAACGGACATGACAACCTCTGCTTCCCTCGGTGAAGGGCCTATCTTTTACTTTATGTTTTTACTTTATGCTTGAGTCAAGGTGATCTTCACCTTTCCCTTTTTCATTTTATCCTTTGGCAAGCTCCTCGTGTTTGAAAGATCATGGTATATATATCCAATTGGATGTAAGTTAGCATGGGCTATTATTGTTGACATCACCTAAAGGTGAATACGTTGGGAGGCAATACAATAAGCCCCTATCTTTCTCAGTGTCCGGTTGAAACTCCATAACCACAAGTATTGCATGAGTGTTAGCATGGGCTATTATAGTTGAGTATGTGTACTTGCTGAAAAGCTCTATTCCTGACTCTTTCTGATGTTATGATAAATTGCAATTGCTTCAATGACTAAGATTATAGTTTGTTAGTTCCCAATGAAGTTTCTGAACCATAGTTGACATTGTGAATTGATTGTCACCTGAGTATAAGAAGTCCTATGATAAAATCTATATATGTTGCTGTTATAGGAATGATCATGATGCCCTCATGTCCGTATTTATTTTTATCGACACTTCTATCTCTAAACATGTGGACAAATTTTTCGATTTCGGCTTCCGCTTGAGGACAAGCGAGGTCTAAGCTTGGGGGAGTTGATATGTCCATTTTGCATCATGCTTTTATATCAATATTTATTGCATTATGGGCTGTTATTACACATTATATCTCAACACTTATGGTTATTCTCTCTTATTTTACAAGGTTTACCATGAAGAGGGGGAATGCCGGCAGCTGGAATTCTGGCTGGAAAAGGAGCAAACATTGGAAACCTATTATGCACTGCTCCAACATCCTAAAACTCCACGAAACTTATTTTTGGAATAAATATGAATTATTGAGCGGAAGAAACACCTTAGGGGGCCCACACCCTGGCCAGGAGGGTGGGGGCGCGCCCACCCCTACTAGGCGCGCCTTTGTCTCCTGGGCCCCCTGGTGGCCCCCCGGTGTCCATCTTCTGCTAAAAGCCCTGGAAAAAATCATGGGCAAGCTTACGGGACGAAACTCTGCCGCCACTAGGCGGAACCAATCTAGAGCTCCGGCAGAGCTGTTCTGCTGGGGAAACTTCCCTCCGGGAGGGGGAAATGATCACCATCATCATCACCAACAATCCTCTCATCGAGAGGGGGTCAATCTCCATCAACATCTTCACAGCACCATCTCCTCTCAAAACCCTACTTCATATCTTGTATCCAATCTTGTATCAAAACCACAAATTGGTACCTGTGGGTTGCTAGTAGTGTTGATTACTCCTTGTTGTTGATGCTAATCGGTTTACTTGGTGGAAGATCATATGTTCAGATCCTTAATGCATATTATTACTCCTCTGATTATGAACATGAATATGCTTTGTGAGTAGTTACGTTTGTTCCTAAGGACATGGGTGAAGTCTTGCTATTAGTAGTCATGTGAATTTGGTATTCGTTCGATATTTTGATGAGATGTATGTTGTCTTTTCCTCTAGTGGTGTTATGTGAACTTCGACTACATGACACTTCACCATTATTTTGGCCTAGAGGAAGGCATTGGGAAGTAATAAGTAGATGATGGGTTGCTAGAGTGACAGAAGCTTAAACCCTAGTTTATGCGTTGCTTTGTTAGGGGCTGATTTGGACCCATATGTTTAATGCTGTGGTTAGGTTTACCTTAATAGTTCTTTTGTAGTTGCGGATGGTTGCAATAGGGGTTAATCATAAGTGGGATGCTTGTCCAAGTAAGGGCAGTACCCAAGCACCGGTCCACCCACATATCAAATTATCAAAGTACCTTATGCGAATCATATGAGCGTGATGAAAACTAGCTTGACGATAATTCCCATGTGTCCTCGGGAGCTCTTTTCTCATTATAAGAAATTGTCCAGGCTTATCCTTTGTTACAAAAAGGATTGGGCCACCTTGCTGCACTTTTTTCAGAGCGAGACGACGGTGATGTACTCCCCGACGGCAGTCACGCCGCAGTCCTTTGAGTTCATCGAGTATCTCCTCTGGGTGATGGAGCAGAGATATCCACTTGAAGCGAAAGTCAGGCGGAGGTGGTGGGCGTACAGGTCGAAGGTCGAGCATCCATAGGATAACTATCGATCGAGTACGGTGTGCCATTCGTGAGGGTGCAGTGCCAGCCGGAGACACAAGAGTATTCGTTCTCCCACCACAAGAGGAGGCCAGATGGCGTAACATTGTTTCCCCATCGTTTTCCATGGTTCCCTCGCCGCTCGCCTCATTTCAACGGTGGCGGTAGGGTTTAAAGTAAGCTTGGCACTAACCTAATCTTCCATCTGCTCATGCTTACAATCAGTGTGACGGCTAATGAAAATCATGCTTACAATCAGTCTTCGAGTACTACGCAAATCACCCTTAAATAGCTCAGGACCAAAAACAAAGTTGTGAGACAGTGTACAAATAAAGAAAAATCGATTGGTGCTTCTTTCAGAAAAGAGTACTCGCTAGAAAAGTGCCAATATAAGCTACTAGTA